>NC_061116.1:90530437-90830437 GCF_002878395.1 Capsicum annuum | reverse complement strand
CTGGCAAACTGATGTTTCGGCTTTTGAAGGAATATTTTACATATTTTTCAAGGGATAATTATATGTTTTCAAGCTACTATTGTTGTATTTGATACTGGATTTTAGTGTTTTCAGGTCAAGGACTTAGCTTAAGAAGTAACTTGGAAAAGCAGTAGAAAAAGGACACTGACGGTCAAACTGACGGACCGTCAGTCTTGTGAAGGACCGTCAGAGTGACCGCCAAGGCTAAACAGAATGGACAGAGTAGCTGACCCAAGTGACAATCCAAGCAGTCAGGCCGATATAGAAAATACAACCTCGAGTGATAAAGCGACGGCCTAAGTCACTAACCGTCAGACCAGCGATGAGCTATCAACATGGTCGTCACCCCTTAGTAAAAATTAGGCAAATTGGGACTATCAGCGATGGTCCAAGTGATGGATCGTTAGATTACCAACGTACAATCAACCTGACCGTCAACTTTTATGCAATATTACTGAATTCAAATTTCAAGTCCCCAGTACCTGAGAGCATATAAATACCCAGTCTAGATTTAGATTTGGTATCATTTATTAATCTTTTTTTCACTTTTCAACTTTTGAATATCTTGTAACTCATTACTCTCTGAGAAAGAGCTAAAATTGTCGATCTAGATTCTTATTCACCATTCTTCTTTGAAGATCAAAGAGAAAAATTGTGGGACCTTTTGTAAGTGATTCTTTGAATTAATTTATGAACAAAAAAATGTTTCTTCTTCTTCCTTTGAGATGTGTGGCTAAACCTCCCATAACTAGGGTTATTGAAGCCTTGATGTGAATAGCTATTTTTGGTTGTGAGATTGTGTGAATTCAGTAACAAATTACAATCGCATAAACTCTTCTTCATTTTAATGATCTTTCGGGGTTGCAAACTTGAAAGGTGATCCCAAGAACACCACTTGTTTGAGTATAAAATGTGTGTGATGGGAAAAGAAGAGATTAACAAGGATCCCAAAGACTTTAACCTTTGGGTTACTGGTTGATGCCTTTACAGGATTAACCCACTTGAGAAATCAATTGAACAGCTTAATGTGCTCTTTAAGTTTTAGAGAATTAAGGGGTAATCATCCATTAAGATTGAGAAAGAAAATAGATGAAGTCTAGAGTTCAATATATTCTTGCAATTAAAATTTGTTATGTATGAATTTAAGATAACCCATAACTCTGACTACTATAACATCTCGGTGAACATAATCCTAGTTTCGTTATTCTTATTAAGTTAAACTTTACAAGAATACTTCTTAGCTGAGACACTATCTACTACAATCTGAATACTGTTAACAAGTCAAAACCCCCTTTACTCCATAACCTTTGATCAATAGTCTATTAACAACCATAACACTTAGTTTTCACAGTATTCCCTATGGGATTTGACCCCAACCTAGTTGGGTTCTGTATTTGAAAGCAACCGCTCATACTTTCTAACGAGATTTATAATTTGGGCATGTCAAATTTTGGCACCGTTGATGGGGAATACGGTTGTCAATTAAGTTTATGATTTTTAATTGACATTTGGTCAAGTTTCCTGATTTTACTTTTATTTTTTGTTTTTGTTCCTTGCAAGATAATTGTTGTGTATACCAAGTACAAGCAGGTCGGGAGAACCATTATTACCCTTCCACCCAAAACCTCATCTTATTGGAAGAATAGTTGATCAACAAGAAGTAGATAGACTAGCCGCCTTGGCTAGAGCTCAGCTAAATCAATAGAATGATGGTCAACCAGTGCGTTATCCTAATATAGATGACAAGGACCTAGGATATAATGATTTATTGAATTCGGCTAACCAAGAAATGTAGAGGAGGTAGCTGCACCTGTGAACAGAAATTGCCCTTTCAGAGCGAAACTAGATCGCCAAGCTATGCAATTTGATCTTGAGGAGGATTAGAAAAATATGGATGGAGCAGGTGCAATTGGATCTATCATTCCTCCACCATTAGCACCTAAAGCTAAGTTCAACATCATTAGCACTATAATTGTACTACTTCATCTAAAGGGGCTATTCGGTGGACTTCCAGGTAACGACTCGAATATGCATTTAGTGAACTTCGTCTCTATTTTCAAGTCTTTTGATAACCTAGGAGTTAGATTGAATGTTATTTAGTTTTGGTTATTTTCATTGTCTCTGTCTTGGGAGGCAACATTGTGGTTAAATGGGCTGACTCCTAATTCTATAACAAACTGGAGGCAGTTGAGAGAGGCTTTCCTCTAAAGGTACTTTTCACCATCTAGGATATTACAGTTAAGGGATGAGATAAGTAACTTCAGGAAGCTTCCAACTGAAGCTCTTTATAAGACGTGGGAGAGGTTCAAGAAGAAGTTGATGCAGTTTCCCAACCATAAAATATCTGACATACACTTGATAGAGACTTTTTATAAAGCTTTAAACTCTATTACGAAGCCTGTTGTGGATAATGTTGTAGGTGGAGCATTTATGGATCTTACTTTTCTGGTAGCCTCAGAAATTCTTTATAGTATGACTAAACAGAGTAGATCTTGGCATACCAGGGATTCTGATATAACGACCTTTACTATGTCTAGTGGTATGTCTGTGGAGCAACATAGGAAATAGGAGGAGCGTGACTAAGATATAGCACACATGAAGACCCAGATAGATCTACTTACTAAAAATTTATTATCTGGAAAGACTGTGAAAGTAAAAGTTATTGGTCACAAGGTAGACCGAACTTTGATTCTGAGAAGGAGGTTAATTATTTGAACAATCGGGGGGGTTCTGAGGAAATAGCCAAGGAAACCAAAGTCGGAACTATTATGATAAAGCTAGGTACCGAGACTACGACCAAGGGAACTAGAAAAATAAGACTGACAGGAGTGATTCGTATGTGCCTCCTGGGAATTGTGATGTTTTTGCTACTAGTTCAGGAAATATGTCCATAGAGGATAAGATGGCAAAATTGTTGAAAGAATTGGAATCAACCAATGCAGGTGTGACTGAAATAAAGAGTGATTTGTCATTGATGAGTTAGTTTCTTGATTCGTACTCCACTTCTACTAAGCAACTGGAGAAGTAGATGAACCAGTTATCTGCAGTATTTAATCAAAAAAAAGTGGTACATTGCTGAGTAATACAGTGCCAAATCCTTTGAATAGTGTCTCTTGCATGGCAGTTACCACTCGGAGTGGTAAACTATTACCAGGCCCTTCTATGGGAAAAGGTGTGATTGATTATATGGTTAAAGGAGATATGGAAGATGAAGAAAACCATCCAGTGGAGTCTGAGAAGCTGGATGGTAATGAGATTCCATTTAACCATCAGCAGGTTAATGAGTTAGAAAAAAAAAAGGGAAATGAGAAGGAAGTAGTGGTTACTACTCTCCGAAAACCACCGCCACCCTTTCCTCATTGATTGAAAAAAGAAGGCTGATGACATACAGTTTTACAAATTCATAGCAATACAGTAGAAAGTAACGGTGAATGTACCTTTGGTAGAGGCACTAAGTAGATGCCTGGATACGCTAAGTTTATGAAGGACCTTGTGATAGAGAAAAGAACAGTGAGCAATGAACCAATGGATAATCTTCACCATTGTGGTACCATTTTGGCAAGATCTTTGGTGCAAAAGAAAGCAGACCCGGGAGTATTTACCATCCCTTGTACTATGGGTTGCTTTATTTTGCTAAGGCCTTATGTGATCTCAGAGCAAGTATTAATCTGATGCCACTTTCTATTTATAAGAAGTTAGGTTTGAGGGACTCTACACCCACAAATATGCAACTAGTAATGGTAGACAGGTCAGTGAAACGGACGGTGGGGATATTATATGATGTGCTAGTAAAGGTGGCTAGCATTATATTTCCTAATAATTTTATTATTCTAGATTGCGAGGTGGACATTGAGGTACCTATAATCTTGGGTAGACCTTTCCTTACAACTGGAAGCATACTTATTGATTTGCGAGCTAATGAGTTATTGTTTAGACTTAATGATGAGGTAGTTCAGTTTAATGTGTGCCAGTATATGAAGCAGCACAAAGAGATAAGTGTATTCTCCATTATTGATGTGTATTATGAAGATGAGCGAGAAGTGCGGATCGTGGAGAAATTTGTTGTTGAAACTTTGGCTGCAGTCTTGATGAACTTTGATAGCGAAGGTATCAAAGAATATAAGGAAACAGTATGTCCCCTGACAGGAATGGGATCGTATTCATAAGCTCCCAAGAAACTGGATTTGGACCTTAAAAATTGCTAAACACCACCAGCTAAGCCATCAATTGAAGATCCACCGATATTAGAGTTGAAAGAGTTGTCGGGCCATCTACGGTATGTGTTTCTATGTAGTGGAAACACCATGCCTGTGATTATTACAGCAGATTTGGGTAAGCAGTAGGTTGAAGCACTTATCTCTGTGCTGAGGAGATACAAATGGTCTATAGGTTGGACTATTGCCGATATTATTTGTATTTCTCCAGGTATTTGCACTCACAAAATTCAGCTTGAGGAAGATTGCACACTAACCATTGAGCATCAATGCCGTCTTAACCCACCGATGCAAGAAGTGGTTAAGAAGGAGATAATTAATGGCTTGATTAGGAGTTGTACAACTTATCTCCGATAGTAAGTGGGTAAGCCCCATGTAATGTGTGCCCAATAAAGGGGGCATGACTATAGTGACGAATGAGAAAAATAATTTGATTCCACACAGGCCTGTGACGGGGTGGAGAGTTTGCATGGACTATCGTACGCGCAACTCATGGACTTTGAAGGACCACTTTTCGATGCCTTTTATGCATCATATGGTTGATAGGTTAGTAGGAAGAGGTTGGTATTGTTTCCTTGATGATTATTCGGTCTATAACCATATTTCTATCACCCCAGAGGATCAAGAGAAGACGACATTCACTTGCCCATATGGTACATTTTCTTTCAAGCAGATGCCCTTTGGTCTATGTAATGCACCCGCCACTTTTCAATGGTTCATGGTGTCTATCTTTTCTGATATAGTGGAAGACACCTTGGAGGTTTTTATGGATGACTTCTCAGTGGTAGGTTATTCTTTTGAGCTATTTTTAGTAAATCTGAGTACAGCATTGCAATGATGCAAGGATTTTAACCTTGTACTGAATTGGGAAAAGTACCACTTTATGGTGAAGAAGGGCATTGTCCTTCATCATAGAATTTCAGCCAAGGGAATTGATGTCGACTGGGAAAAGGTCAAGGTTATTGAGAAACTACCTCCTCTCATTTTAGTAAAGGGAGTTGATAGTTTCCTTGGTCATGCAGGAATCTATCATCGATTTATAAAGGACTTCTCCAAAATTACAAATCCACTTTGCAAGCTTTTGGAGATGGAGGCTAAGTTCATATTTGATGATGATTGCAGGAAGGCATTTAAATGCCTTAAGGAGACATTAGTTGATGCCCCAATCATAGTTATGCTAGATTGGTCGATGTCGTTCGAACTCGTTTGAGATATAAGCAGAGTGGCACTTGGGACTGTGCTTGGCCAAAAGAAAGAAAAGTTTTTTTCATTCCATTTACTATGCAAGCAAGGCATTGAATGGGGCTCAAAAGAATTACACTGTTACTGAGCAGGAACTTCTCGTGGTGGTCTATACATTTGAGAAGTTCTGTGCTTATCTATTGGGGACTAAGGTGGTGGTGCATACAGACCACGCCACTTTGAGGTATTTGATGGCAAAGAAGGATGGTAAGCCAAGGCTAATCAGATGGGTGCTGCTTCTTCAAGAGTTTGACTTCAAAGTCAAAGATTAGAAAGGATGCAAAAATCAAGTTGCAGATCACTTGTCCGGACTTGAGGGAGATCAAGCAGTCAAGTGTGAGCTCAAAATTAATGACACATTACTTGATGAGAAAATCCTGGTTGCAGTGCTTAAAAGAGTACCTTGGTACGTGGACTTTGTAAATTATATGGTAAGTAAGATTATCTCAGAGAATCTTTCTTTTCACCAAAGAAGAAGTTTCTCCATGATGTTACACACTACTTCTAGGATGGGCCGTATATATTTCAGCATTGTGCAGATAACATTATCAGGAGGTGTATCCCAGAGTTGGACATGCTCAGTATCCTAGAAGCTTGTTAAGCTTCCCCAGTCGGGGGTCTGCATGCAAGTGACCATACTGCAAGGAAAGTGCGACTGAATGGCTATTATTCCCTGATTTATTCAAAGACACATATGAGTTTGTGCGGAGATGTGATCAATGCCAGAGTCAAGGTCCAATCTCAAAGCACCATGAGATTCCCATGACAAAATTGATGGAAGTGGAGTTATTCGACGTCTAGGGCATTGACTTCATAGGGTCCTTTGTGAGCTCTTATGGGTTGAAATACATCTTGGTTGCCATTGATTATGTGTATAAATGGGTTGAGGTTGTTGCCTTGGCTGATAATGAAGTAAAGAGAGTGGTTGCATTCACTAAAAAGAACATTTTCTCTCGCTTTGGGGTACCACATACCATCATAAACGATGGTGGATCACATTTTTGTAACCGAGTGTTCTGGGATGCCTTGGCAAAATATGGTGTTAAGCAACACAAGGTGACAACTCCATAACACCCACAGACTATTGGGCAAGTAGAGCTTTTAAATTGGGAGATAAAAGTTATTCTTGCCAAAATGGTGAATGCAAGTAGACAAGATTGGTATAGGAAGCTGGATGACACCTTGTGGGCATACAAAATGGCTTTCAAGACACCCATTGGCATGTAACTGTACCAGTTAGTCTATGGTAAGGCATTCCACTTGTCAATTGATTTGGAACGCAAAGCATTATGGGCACTCAAGAGTCTAAATCTTAATTGGAATAAGGCACCAGAGTTGCAACTGGGAAGCTAAATGAGATGGGCGAATTCCATCTCCAGGCTTATGAAAGAGAAGACCTCTATAAATAAAATATAAAGAGATACCATGATTGGGGGATTTAAAAGAGGGATTTTTAGAAAGGTGATTGGGTTTTTCTCTTCAACTGGTAAACTTAAGTCAAAGTGGTTTATTCAGAGTTAACTAAGTTACCCTTCTTGAGTAGTCAAACTCAAAAATAAATACGACAGCATCTTTAAGGTCAACGGGCATTGAGTCAAATTATATATTGGTCCAATGGAGTCAGTTAAGTACTTGGGTACAGTCTATCTCTATGAAGTCTAAGTAATTGAGATGACTGAGTCATGCCATGATATTAAATTAGGCGCGAGTGGGAGGCAACCCACAATGTATTGTTGTAATCATAGTTAGAGTTATTTGTTTATTTTGGTGCAAGTTGATTTGTTTATGTAGTGTGTAGGATTAAGATTGCAGAAAGATAGGATTTGATCCAGTTGAAAAAGGTTGACAGGAAGGTTGATGGACCATCAAGGTCATGACAAACCGTCACTGAAATCGTCAAAGCCATGGTCAAATAATGGACATCCTGGATAAGGCTTGATAACTAAGTTGATGGACCATCACATGTTCGATAGACCGTCAAAGCCACCGTCAACATGAAGCTGAAAAATAAAGTCTCTAGATAGGACTGACAGGAAGTTCGATGGACTGTCGACTTAATCATTGCAACATGGCAGGCTGATCGTGGTTTTGGTAAATCTTGATGGTGAAGTTAACGGGTCGTTAGGTCTAATGGCCTGTCGGTGTGTCCGTCAAATTAAACCTAGCTTTCTGCAAGTTAGGTCAGTTAGATTTAATACTAAATGAGTTATTTTTATCCGACCCAACTATCTTTAAGTTGATAAGACAAAGAGGTTATGTACGTTACCACCCTTTTTAAATCCTAAGACCATTGAAATTCTTCTACATTCAAAGTATCATGATCATTCATCTCCTCTTAGAACTCTCCCTGTTCCCCTTTCTCTCCTATTTAATAACCCTCTCATTCTCTTATTCCCATCATAAAGAAAGTTAAGTCTCCCACTAATAAAGCAATTTCAGTAGTTATAGTATTTATGAAAGTCCGCAAGTTCAGAGTAGTGAGGAATAATATGAAATAAAGGTATGATTAAAAATTTTCTCTTCTTTTTATAATGATGAATGTGATATGTAAGTTGTTAATGCTTGAAAAGAACTTCACCTTGTTTTCTTTTGTATTGTTGTGCATCTGACTAAGTCAAACTCTGTAAATGTTATCTGAGAGAAGTTTGAGTAACCAATTACCAAAAATGGCAAAACTTATGTTTTAAGGTCGATTTTGTATCATTGTTTTGCGCACAATTGAGTAATGTATGCCAGGTGTTCGAAAAATTGCCCAAGTAACTCAATTTTTATAACTCAAAGTGACGGCCATCTTGACGGACAGTCGGACACTCGATGGACTGTTACTTTGACCATCAAAAAGTCTTTAAAGAAATAGGTTATTGGTTTAGCCGTGACGGATGACCTGATGAACCGTCAGACCTCTGACCAACATTCACAGTGACCGTCACTGGGTTAGGTAAAACCTGCTTCACTGTTTAAGTCTTGACGGCAAGGGCGATGGACCATCACAACTCTGATGAACCGTCAACCTATCCATCAAGTCAAGTTTACAGCAATTCTTTTCCTGATTCTAATCCAACTATTTCTTGATATGTTGTTCAGGAAAATGGCACGCAAGTTACCCATTAGTAGAAGTGGTGGTAGGACTCAACATGAAAGGGATAGAAATGAGCCAGCATTGAGTGAAGAGGCTCCATCTTTCGACACTCGACAAAGGAATAGGATGAATCAAGCACCCTCTCAGTTTAAAAAGGAGAGTGAGCAGCAGCAGTAGCATAAGTTCAAGCCCTAATGATAAAGGGGTTAATACATCAAACCCGAACCAAGTTTAGGCATCCAAAACTAAGGATGCCAATGTGGTCAAGAGTAAACACCCTCAAACATGAGAAGCAATAAGGTGGAAAGTTGAAAGAGCACGAGATAAGTACCTTGATAGACAAGAACCAATAGAAACCAGGACAATCAAAAGGCCAATCTTTGAAGAGCACCAAATTGTGATGATCGAGTTGTATGGGTATCAAGAGCTTGAACAGTAATTTAATGAATATGAGTTAGCTTGGATGAGTAAACCCCTCGGGGCATATCAACCAAACCTAGTACGGGAGTTTTTTGCAAATTATTTGGCATTGGTCGAGAAAGATTGTCCCAAGGGCTCAAAAAAATTAGTTTTGCCCAGGAAGGAATCAGTTCCATTCAGAGGGGTTACCATTGATATATCAGCCCGCACACTGAACAGGATGCTATTTGGGCCTGACTATGAAGCACAGACTGCCGTACCTAAGCTTGAACATCATATGACTATGGCCTACGCCTAAAGTCCTTGGTTGCCTAGGCTCCTCACTGATGATAGTAACCCATCTTGGGCGCTTAATCCCAAAGTGCGCATTGCTAAGTTGTCACTCAGTTTTTTAGCTAAGTTTTGGTGGGCCATTGTTAGACTACGGTTGATGTCGACTTGGAAAGATCCTAATTTGGACAGTCATAAGGCATTTTTGGTAGCTAGTTTGATTGTCGGGCTAAAGATTGATTTTGGCCAAATATTGCTGAGCAGATATTTGTTTGGGCACATAATCTGGCAAGTGCATTACCGTTTCCGTGTTTGATCACGGAATTATGCAGGGAAGCCAATGTACCTTTGATTCGAGGAGTTAAAAATAAGGTCCAGGCAACTCATAGGCGAGATGTTAAAAAAATGAAGGATAACTCAAAATATGCAATACGAGTCAACAAACCTCCTGCTTATTAGACACAGTCAGCTCCAGCCCCCGACACTTTTGATATTCCCATAGGTATCTCATTTCCTATTAATACTTATGTGTCACCCAATTATTTGTCGCCTAATACTTCTGCAAGATCAGCATCTATGCTACCAATGGGTGAGACTTCAGACACTGCGTTTGTCCCCACCTTAATATTCAAAGTACAGGTTGACACAGAGAAATTTTGCCAAGTCTGTTAAATAATAGAAAAAGTTTGAAAAATAGTTTAGCACCTAGGAAAAATAGTTCAATCCTTTTTGTTGATCACATTGTTGATAAAGCCTTAAAGACTTATAAAAAAATTTAGGCTAGAACAGATGATATGGAGGAGCACATAAACAAGAGGTCGGATGTGCTATTATTACTGGATTATGCAACATTTGTGGTAGAGTTCAAGAAAGGTTGATATAGTCGAGCTTAAGAGACAACAATGTATCCCACATTTGATCAAGACTAGGTCATTAGTGATGAAGACGAGAGTTTTGTTGACTTTATAGGAAACCCGTTGAAAGATAAGGGAAAATAAATTGATAAAAATATTGATAAAAAAGGTTCAAAGAAAAGAAGACGAGAGGATATGACATAGGAGATGAGAGGATATAATGCTAGAAGAAAGAGAAGCCAAAGATCTGAAGAAAGCTACAAAAAGATAGAGGAGATATGAAGAAAAGAGACAAAAAAGTCTACAGATAAAGCTACAGGAGTTTCAACCAGTTCTGCCCCAGCTAGGGGGCCAATTCTAGATTCGGTTCCTATTGAGATACCTCCGAGCCAGGAGGAAGCTGATTTGAGTACCCCTACCACCATAGGGGTCAATATTTCTACACCCTAGGCCAAAGAAACCTCACCACACTTCAGTGATTCATCATCCTAAGAGGCTTTACAAGTATTCCACTCCTTTGTACTATATGTTAATGCATTGAGGACAAAACATTTTGTTTAGTTGAGGTGGGGTTCTTTTTATGTTGTAATCACTATGGGGATTTTTATTGCCTGTGTTTTCTTCTCTTGTGTGCTTCTACTAGAATCGGCAGATTTTGGTTGTATATTTATTTTCTTGTGATGTACATATTGTTCTGTGTTTATAGATGTTACTTTCTTTTCTTTTGGCACCCTTTTGTATATATGGATGATAAATGAATGTGGAAAAGTACTTTGAACATGTTGTATGACTATTTTCTTCTTGTCCCTTAGTATATGTTGAACAACCATTTGTGATTCTGTGATTCACATTCGGATGTAAAAATAAAGTAAGCATGATCATGTGGTGTAAATCCCAAGAGTTGGTAGAATAAGAGCTAACTCATTTTCTGTGTGCTCGAGTTTTTGTTATAGTTCTTGGATAGTGTATATACTAAGAACTTCCCCAGTTCAGTGATTTTGCCTTGTGATTAATGCAATAAGATAGGATAGCAAGCCCCCACCAAAAAGATTTTCTTTCTTTCCCTATTGAACCCTTTTTATCCTATGCTAGTATTTATTAATTCCCAATAAATCTGACTCACTCTCGTTAGGATGTTAGCACCTAGCTTTGGCCCTGGTCTAAATTTTGGATATCATCCACCTCAACTTACATAAAATTCCTAAGTTGAGGGTGGATACTTCTAGGTAACAACAGTTTGTTGAAAGTGATTTGGAGTTGTAATAAATTATAGCATCTGGACCTGATCTAGTCAGATATTATGCACCTCAACTGACTACATCAGCATAAGTTGAGGGTGGCTGATGAAGACTCTAAAAAAAAATTGGGTTTATGGCGAAGTCGTGGATGAATAGAAGTGATTGTAAGTGACCTATAAAAGCATTATCCCTGGTAAGTAGAAATTAAGGGAAAAGAGAGTGAGGTTTGAACTTATAGTCACTTTTCCCTAAATTAATCCTCACCTAACACCTGAACCTTATTACAATCCATAGAAAGACTCGATTGATCTTTGTAAATCAGCAACAAAGAAATATTAGATGATAAAGAAAAGCTTATAGGTGTGTATGTTGTGTTTCCAACATCCTTGAAGAGTGTGAGAGTCTTTATTATCGTCCACAAGTTAAATGAATGATATGTGTTGGACTTCTTTGACTACGAGGGCAACTTGAGTTATGCTTAGTTTTGCTGATTTTTTTGGGACATTGTATCCATGCTTTTATATGTGCTGAATTATAAATAATGCCAGTTGTAGATACTGATGTGTTGAGACCATATGATTGAGATGACAGTTGAGTGGTTGTGTGAAATCTAGTTCAACAGTTGAATGCCCATCTTTGCGTTGTTCATGTATGCGATTTGGTGTTAAGTTGCTTGAGGACAAGCAATTGTCTTAAGTTGAGGGTGTTAATGTTTCCGATTTTGATGAAACATTTTTCATCTTTTTCAAGGGATAATTGTACATTTTAAAGAAACTATTGTTGTATTTGATACTGAATTTTAGTGTTTTCAGGTTGAGGACTTAGCTTAAGAAATAACTTGGAAAATCAGTAGAAAAAGGATGCTGACGGACCGTCTCATGTGATAGACCATCAGAGTGACCTTTAAGGCTAAATAGAATGGACAGAGTTGCTGACCCAAGTGAAGATCCAAGTGATGGGCCTTCAAGCCAAGAAAAAAATTCATCCTATCTTGTCAAGGACTTAGCTTAAGAAATAACTTAGAAAATCAACAGAAAAAGGATACTGACGGACCATCTCATGTGACAGACAGAAAATACATCCTTGAGTGATTAAGCGATGGCTCAAGCGATGGACCGTCAGACTGGCGATGGGCCATCAACATGGCCATCACCCCTTTGGCATAATCAGGCAACTTGGGACCATTAGTGACAGTCCAAGTAACGGACCATTAGATTACCGATGGGTCGCCAACTTGGCCGTCAACTTTGACGTGGCATTACTAATTTTAAATTTCAGGTCCCCAGTACCTGGGAGAATATAAATACCCATTCTAGGTTTAAATTAAGTATATTTTATTCATTTTTATTCACTTTTCAACTTTTGAATATCTTGTAACTCATTACTCTCTAAGAAAGAGCAGAAATTGTGGATCTAGAATCTTATTCACTATTCTTCTTTGAAAATCAAAGAGAATAATTGTGGGACCTTTTTTAAGTGATTCTTTGAATTAATTTATGAACAAAACAATGTTTTCTTCTTCTTTCTTTAAGATGTGTGGCTAAATCTCCCATAACTAGGGTTATGGGAGCCTTGATGTGAATAGTTGTTTTGGGTTGTGGGATTGTGTGAATAAGGTATGTTCTTTATTTTAATGATATTTCTTGATTGCAAACTTGAAAGGTGAGCCCAAGAACACCACTTGTTTGAGTAGAAAATATGTGTCTTAGGAAAATAACAGATTTACAAGGATCCTAAAGACTTTAACTTTTGGGTTAAGGGTTGATGCCTTAACTGGATCAATCCACCTGAGAAATCAATTGAACGTATTAATATGCTCTTTAAGTTTGAGAGAATTAAGTGGTAATCATCTATTAAGGTTGAGAAACAAAATAGATAAAGTCTAGAGTTCAATATATTCTTGCAATTAAAATTTGTTTCATATGAAATTGAGATAACCCATAGCCCTGACTACTATAACATCTCGGTGAACATATTCGTTGTTTCGTTATTCTCATTGAGTAAAACTTTACAAGTACACTTCTTAGCTGAAACTCTGTCTACTATAATCTGAATACTGTTAACAAGTCAAAACCCCCTTTACTCCAGAACCTTCTATCAATAGTATATTAACAACCATAACACTTATTTTGCATAGTATTCTCTATAAGATTTGACCCTAACCTAGTTGGGTTCTATATTTGACAGTGACCGCTTACACTTTCTAATAAGAGTTTTAATTTGGGCATATCACTAACCTTGGATTCCATCTCTTGAACTTTGAAGATGGTGGTGTGATAGTGCAACAAGCAGCGTAGTCATCTCTTAGTTTAAAAATAAAGGAGAAATAAGTATTAGATCATCTTTCGATAAGATAAAGGATGATGTGGGTAAGAAAAAGGTAATGGCTTTTAAGATCGGTAGAGATGGAATCTTGAGGTACCAAGGGAGGTTCTGTGTTCCCAATGTGGATAGGTTGAGAGGAAGTATTTTGGCCAAGGCCCACGAATCGTGTTCACGATTCATCTTAGTTTAACAAAGATGTATCATGATTTGAAAGAGATGTATTGGTAGAGAACTATGAAACAAGATGTGGCTGACATCGTTCCCGAATCTGGAAAATCGTTCTTGAGGTATGTTTTGTTCTTAGCGCTTTTTTTTATACCTTCGTTGATGATAGACTGTGGATCTCTTGGTGTTTATTTTATGTCTTAAAGGTAAAAGTAGAGATGTTTAGGGTTTAATCGTGCATGTAGTACATCATCCCATTATTTAGGGATGAATGATCCTAAAGAGGGGAGGCTGAAACACCCTGAACTTTGGCCCTTGCAAAATTTCTTGAGTCTTAAACCTTTTTTGCATTATATGACTCACCATACCACTCATATATTATGGATATGGGTCAAGGACATATGTCTTATGTTGGTTAGTATCATATTGGCCAAGTTTTGTTCTTGGTATGAGAAGACATCATACGAGTCATATGTAAATATTACATGAAGTATAGTGCCAAATCGTATGTTGTCCAGTGTCTAACCTTAATGTTCTTCCTAGGGTACGATTTGAGTGTTCTAGTCATCTAGTTAGGGTACAAGTTAGGATAAGGAAGTTGTTTGTTGGACAGAATATGATATCCAACATTCTAATCATGGTACGAGTGGAGGGTACCACTAGTATGATATGGGAATGAGTGGAGATGCCAAATCGTACCCTCCCGCGAGTCTCTAACATCCTTTAAGCTGAGGTTATTTTAGATATTTTCCATCCAAAGCCCTTAAGACACCACGTCTTATAACACTATTTGGTCCCTCATTCGTTACTTTGGAAGACCAAACCACTCTCATAAACTACCAAAAAACCTCTCAAGAAAATTGAGCTAGGATTTTATCAAGGTGGTCATATAAAGGCTTAAAGATCAAAACCCTCCATAAATCATCGTAACTCAGGCATGTGATTCTTCATTCATTGTTATTTTATTAAAATTATATGTTTTAAATATTGTTCTTGAATCATAAATGGTGGTTTTGAAATCCATGGTTGAGGATTGGAATGTATAATATTGATTATTAATCTCTTATGATTTCACTTGTGTTTATACATGCTTTTGATAATGATTTTGCATATGTGGGTGCATGGGAATTGTGGTTTAATAAATAGGTCATGGTTAACCCTAACATGATGGGTTTTGACTGGAACAATGGTTTGATAATAGTATGACCTCAACCTATTTTTGAAAATGTATATAAGAAGAATCTTGTCACATGATGAATTGTGTTTTGAACCATTGCTTTGCATAAGAATTTTAATGAAGGATGAATGGTTTTGTAAAGGTCTTGATTTCCATAAATTTAATTGAATTATGATTTGAACTAAGGCCTTGTCCTAATAATGTAAATGTTCGGTAAATGGTTGCATAAAGACCTTGTGGGTCATAAATGGTTTTGAATTATAACCTGGGTTGTTTAATTTCCTAAATGGGTTCGATTCCCTAAATTGTTAAATTGAATTGATGACTTTGGATAGATAATGGGTTTGAGTCCCAAAGTCGAATGATAATAGTTATGGCATATTGAACATTGCAAGTGAGGTTGGTATTACGATACCAATGGGATACCTTTGGTAAGTAATAAGACTAATGGTTGTGTGTATGTGTAATGAATATTTTAATTTGGGCTTGAAAGCAGAATGTGTAAACTAGCTGTGAAAGTGGAGTCTAAGGGACTAACACTAAAACTGCGCTAGTCGGTGTGGGTCTCTATATGACCGGGAGGTTTGAGTCCCCAAATGGATATGCTATGGGAGGTTCGAGTCCCTCATATTTTATATATTGGTGCTTAAGTTACCTCGATTATGTTGGAAGGTTTGAGTCCCCCCATTATGGCATATATGGATATGGATATTCTCAAGTTCATACGGCTACACGCACTGGGGCTCTTCCAACTAGGGGAGAGATGGACCCATATAACCCATGGGTGGCTTATATTATGATGGTTATGCTACACAGCCCAGGTTAATATTTTTAAAGTTCATGCTAAACCTTGTTCCCTATCCCAGCATGATATATATTTGTATGTATATATGTTATTTCATATGATAATTTGACTTGATTTTATTGATAGCATTATTTTATTTCTCTATCCCTGAGTTACATTCTAGCTCTCCTACCATTAACCATCTTCAAATGCTATCTATTCATACGTGATATAGGGACTGAAGCTTCTTCTTATTTTCCTACTCAGTGACCAAGTATTCGAGTGGCTCATGAGTTGACATTGAAGTGGTGAGCTTCTATAGTTTGGAAGGCATTTATTTCAAGTTATTTTTACTCTATGTCATAGACTTTGTTAGACTTGGATTTTTCTATTGTCTGGGGCATGTCCCGATATTTAATTGACTTTGGATTGTAGAGGCTTTGTGGATTACTGTGGACATGGGTGTGATAGATTAGTGTATGGTAGTGATGAATGGTTTAGACATTTCTTGAGGTTATCTTAGTCTTATATTGCTCTATCTTATTATATGTTTGTAATTCATCCGACACTTATGGTTGATAAATTGGTTAGGTGAGGTAGAGGGGGTGATCTCTGATTCACATAGGACTTGAGATACCCGTCATAGTCAGGCCCTGATTTGGGTCGTGACATTAGTTATCTTGATTTGTCCAAAAATTTATGACTTTATTAGTATATATAAAGTATATTTTATTTAGATTTCCATTATTGTGTTTTTCTTTAAATTTCCAGTTCATAAATATATTTAAAGGCTTTCTCATTATTCATGCTTTTGACTTTACTCATGTTTTAATCTACTCCTCATATGATATTACTTTATTTTGTTTAAGATACTAAAAGTTATTTCATCTATACTCATAATTCAATGTTTTTAACTCTTGTTTTTATGGCTTCATATATGCTCTTATGATTAGTTCTTCAATTTCATGCTATGTATCTATGTATAAATTACATATCAATTTATTTTATTATATTGACTATGTTTTTCACAATATCTATTCATGAGGTAGTTTAAGGTGTATTGGTGCATGATCATACTCTACAGTAGGTCTTAAATAGTAAGTTGTTGATTAACACTTTTATTTATCTGAAACCACAATCTAGTTGTCATGTTGGTAGTCTGTTTGTGTACATAAATGTAGTTTGAGTTCTTGTCCTATAAATAATGTCTAGAAGTTAGTAGAAGATACTAAAATAATGTAGACAGTCAGATGAGTTAGTTGTAATCCATCAGTATTCAAGAGATTTTAACTTTAATTAATAAACATATATTTGATGATATTTTATATAGTTCATCCATGTGTTAGTTTCCATATTGTCATTCTGTTTATGTATGTTCTACTCACATGCTCATGAGATATGTCAAGTGGTACTCTTACGCCAAAAATAGTTTGAGTGTTGGTTATGGCTAGTGTGTTAACTCGGGTCATGACAATAATGTTGGCTTAGAATGAGGGTATAGTAGATTTGTATAAGTTACTCAACCTCCTTGAACACTACACTATTTTTATTTCTTTTCTAAGCTCTTCTTTTCCCTTCCTTTTTTTATTTCAACATAGCTTAAGTGTGGTTTTATTCCTATCATATAAATATCTTTCTTTTTGTCCTGTATTTTTCTAAACTTTTCCTTCTTTTTTTTCTTTTCATCTTTTTTTAAACATGCCACACACTTTTTCTTTCATCAACTAGTTCCTTCATTTTATACCCAACTTTTTACTTTATTTACCCCCATATCAGCCACCCAAAACTTAGGTGCTTTGTGTAAGTTGAAACCTAGTGTTCAATGAGGGACTGGTGAATATAAAAGGTTTACTTGCAAACACATGGGATAAAAATTTGGCTAATCTTACAAAAAATAGTTTAAGGCTCAAAATCAAGAACGGGAAATTTTATCCTTCATTTTTTTTACTGTCATTTTAGGTCTTAGTGGACTTATAGAAAAGAAAGTTTATGATCTTTCCATAACAAAACTATCCTGCAATAGTAAAAAGACTAACCGGTCAACTTTTAGATTGTACACACAAGATAAGCACAAAAAATATCTCTCACACACATGATGCATGATTTTATGATCAACTACCAATTAATTAGTTTATAGTCTAGTTTATGCAATAGTCATCCCACTGATATACACAATGTAAAACACTATTCCATATAGGTCAACATATTGAAATAGTGAAGCACAATTAAAAAGTTTGGAGGGGTAAATATAATTTTAAATATAAATGTTCAAGTGTGCCAGTTGCTTTATATTTAACTGCCCTAAGTCTTCATATTTTTGTTCTACCAATTCAAAACAAAAAATATATAATTTATTCTAAACATGTTGGCTTAACAAAAATAAACATCCTCAATAAAAGAACATAATAAGAAAAATGCAAAGACGAACATAGACAACAATATTGGGATAACAAATCCCCAAAACACTACCTTTTCAACATAAAATGAACTTCTTGGGATTAGCATACAACCTCTCTTATGGCAAGATATCAAATGTTTGTCTCAAATGGAACATGTGTTCCATGTTCGTTAGATGTCCTACTATACACAAGTATTTCATCAAAGTAAAGGACTATAAAATAATTATGAAAGCCTTGAAAACATGGGTTATCAACCTTATGAAGGTAATAGGGGCATTTGTTAAGCCAAAAGGCATAAAAAGCCACTCATATAGCCCAAACTTTGATTTAAAGTTGTCTTTCATTCATCATTAGGCCTCGATATAATTTTTAATATTTACTCTGGAGGTAAATCTTTGAAAATACACTCAAACCCCCTATTTAATCCAACAAGTCATCTAACATTGGTATAGGGTGCCGATATTTGATGGTAAATTTGTTGACCACTCAAAAGTTTATACACATTCTCGAAGTGCCATCCATTTTAGGTACAAGGATGAAGTGAATGGAAAAGGGGCTAAGACTCTCTTGATTAACTTCTTTCTAAGAATCTGCTTAACTTATTTTTGAAGCTCTTTATTCTCCTTTGGGTTACTTCTATATGCTAGCCTATTGGGAATTTATGGTCTGGGTATGAATTCTATCTTATGCTTCAATCCTCTTAAGGGAGGTAGCCTATTGAGAAATCTTATTAGACAACTCATTATATTCCTACAAAAGAAAAAATCTAGGCAAAGTGATAGTTTATTGGTTAGCATGTAATAAACGGATGTGTGTTGACAAGCCTCACTAAGAAATATTCCTTATATGCACCCTTTAAGCACTTGGTTTGGAAACCATGTATATCCTTTTTGTTTTGTCCAACTCACTATCATCGCCTTGAATAAGTAAGTAATTCTCACTCCCTCTCCAACCTTTATCACCTTTGTTTTTTTCTAAAGTTCTTTCATGATTTGGTAGTTTATACCTACTAGGTAGGGAGAAAGTGGTGCTATAACAAGCTTTTGAACTCTAATTACAAATAAGAATTTATTACTCCTCTCTTCGTGCAGGATATCTCTATTAAATTTCCAAGGTATTCCAAGAAATATGTGATGTGATAGCATAGATGCAATATCACAAAGAATTTTTTTCTTAGTAGCTTACAATGCTAAATTTCATATTTGCTTGCTTGAGGACATTCCTCTCTTTACATTCATTGAGCCATTAGAGTTTGTAAGGACTAGGAATCTTCTTTGTAGGAATTTGCATTTGTTCTACTAAATTATCACTCATAACATTCGTACAACTTCCACTATCAATGATCAAGGCGCAAATCTTATAAAAAATCTTGCACTTAGGAGACTTTTTGTTCAACTGTATCAAATAACAATATGTGACAAAAAAATGATCAGCATGTGACTTTACTTAAAGGTCTAAAATAAGAAACAAATTTACACTTTGATCAAGATCTTCTTTAGCAATGGACCCTATAATCCAACTCACAATGTATGACAAGTTTACATTTACCTTTAATTATTTATAAACATGTTTTAAAGGTTCAACCTCCTCATAAGACCCCCTCCCCCTCCTAAAGTGATCCTCTCCTCGAACTCTGCATCCTCATCCTCTAGAGGTACCTCTTTATATTCACCATTATGGTCATCTCTTTCACTCTCTTAATTATAATCCTAATTATCATTGGTTTGGTATCAATCTCTAAAGGCCACAATATTTCTCTTATTAGGACATTCACTAGCAATTTATCCCCTCCTTGGCATCAAAAGTAATAAATATTAAAGGGACAAGGGTAACTAGGTTTATTAATTGTGCCTCTATTACCTTTAAGTCTCCTTTGCTCTTACAATCATGGAGTATCATTAAAAGTTGCTTTTAAATTCTCATAGTGTTTGATCATCATATGCATAGAGATATTATACTAAAAATAGAAACAAAATCATTATGTTACGCTGTGCTCTTTAATTCATAAATTCATCCACAAGTTTTCAAACTCATCATAATATTCTTTAACATTCTTAGTTTCTAGTTGAAAAATTTACACCTTCTTGAGAACCTCTTATTGGTAGTTAGGTGTCACATACCTTAACTCCATAAACCTTATCAGCACCGACAATATAGGTATATCATTTTTGTGTTTTTTGTCCCATCCTTCCATTTGGATTACCACCATACAGATATATAGCCCTTAAGTATGTGATAGCATATGTAGACTTCAAAGTATCGTATGCATTATTGGTGATTAAATTCCATTCACTTTATAGCCTTCATTTGAATTCTTCTAGGTTGTTATTACCCTTAAACTTTAGAAGGGTGATTTTAATAGTGTTCAAACCCCACTATGGGTCACCCTTCGCTCTCGATCCCCAAACCTATCTTATTAATTCTAATTTTGTGTCCTCTATCCAGGCCCTTGCTATCTCATACCTTTTTTCCAACCGAAGGCTTAAAACCTACCTTTTCCTCTGGGACCCCTAGGACCATAATGAGTTTATTGGTCTCTTTCCATTCATTCACCTTAGTCATACTCATCCTAAATTATTTTGTAAGTAGGATTGTTGTAAGGCTTGCCTTGGTATTATTTCGATGGGTAGTTTTGTTGCTTGGTACTTGGAATCCATGTATTGGTGCACGTGGAGCATTTTGTAATAGAGCTTGGTTTTGAACTTTATTGCCCACAAAATACTATTTGATATGGTTATGGATTTTTATGTGGGGTTTCTTATCTAGCATAGCTCAAATAGTTGTTTGTTTGAAAGGTGGGTTATAGAAAGGCTTGGTTTCAACCTTGTTGAAGGTAGCATAAGTCAATTAATTGCATGACTTAGAGTGATGATTGTAGAATGTTCTAGGGTCCATCTTGTTCCCTTACCATAAGTAGTGTGAGGATCCTTCTCAAGTTTTTATCTCTCTTTGTATCAGTCTGTCTTCTACATCTCCAATCTAAATCTTTATGCCTTCGACCTCCTTCCCTATTCCACCTAACACCCTTTCTAAGCCTTTGAGCATTTCATCTATCCTCCTTGTTTGGTTTGTTAGGTTGGTGATAGCTTCTATCCTACTTTACAAACTCTTCCCTATTTGATTTCCTTAATAGCACTAGACACAGTACCTGTAAAACTCTATAAACAATCATAGTAGAAAAATCCTCGTTCTTTCATTTTAACATAAAATCTTACCTCTTATAGCATCTTTACAAAATTAATAGTAAACTAACTTGAGCTTAATCAATTCACAAGTCACCTATCCTTTTTGTAAGAATGGATTCTTCTTATTAAAAAGGATGGCTCAAATTCAAATAGAAAGAGCCAAGAAAAAGATCAACTAATGTGCAAATGACAAAAACTTCACAAGAATTAGTGTAACAACCTTTTCTGTTGTTATTAAAATATCTATGGTAACAACATGAGAACCTCTAAGTTATAAGATTAGTTTTTTAGAATTGAGAGAAATTTACATATAATAACCCTAGCACAAAGTTAAGTTGAAAGTGTTCCTACCGATAGAGTTTTGAGCTAAGTTTAGACAAGGGTTAACTTCAAACGAGTATATCTCCTATAATATAAAGAGTTATGTGGCCTAATACCAACAAAATTAAAGATCTTTGAGTATTCTTTCCAATTCATCCAACTATTCATTTATTCACTTTTAGAGTATACAATTATGACTATTTTATTGAACATTGTTTTGGTTGAGAAATTAAACATTGCAGGGGTAATCGAACTGTTGAAATGGTCACTATGTAGTACATAGACTTTTTTTATAATTTTTTGGGGATTTAACTGAAAAACTATATCCCACAACTCTAGGGTTGAAATATTTTAACGTCTTGAGTGAACATCCTACATTGAGATAAGATTTGTACTTCTTTTTAACATTGATTAATCCATTCTTCCTATAGAATCATTAGAATTGGAAACTATAGTGAAATTCATGTGGTTTAGAACCCTAGTCTTATGAAATTGTGGTAAAAAGCTATGGCTATATGTATTTTAATCTAGAATTCATTTTATATTTTAAACTAACTCTTTCTAGTATGAAATTATGGTTCAAAATAATAAACTTAGATAGTTGAGGGTTTTGAGTTCTATAAAGGTGGGATCTTTAGCTTTGAAACTCTATTTATGGAGTTGCATTGAGTTTAATAGAACAAATTAGAGATTAAGACAACCTTTGGATAATTTTATATACCATTAATTAGGGTAAAATTAGTGGACTTGAATTTTAAACGTATTTATTTGAACAATAATTGATTAATTACTCTTACAGCTACTTATTTGTTAGATAATTGGGCATTTTGAAGCCTTGAGGAAGGGAAGGAGTATCCGTGGTGTGACTTTCTTGATCCAAGATTTTTGGTTGAGGTAGGTTATAGTTTTATATGCGTTAGACTTAGTTTAGATAAATTTAATAACTGTAGAAGATGAGAGATTTCATGTAGGCCTAAGGACTGTAATAACCCACAAGCTCCTAGATAAGTTTCCAACTATAAGTATCATGACCAATCACTTTTACACCCTCACAATTTCAATCATTTTATTTGAAACACCTAGTCTTCAAAACCCTTAGAAAAATCGCCCAAGTTTTGAGTTTCTGGATAGGGTACGATTGGTGCTTACTTATCTTACCCTAAGGTACAGTCTAGTACCCCCTATTGCATAATGATCAGTGTATGAGGAGTTACATTCTATCCAAGGTATGGTTAGGTACCATACACCTCGTATGTTAGGGCATAAGTAGTAAGATACCTTGTCATATGATCTTTAGAGGTTAACCTAGTGCATTCTGCCTAGGGCATGAGTTGTAGAGTAATCATACCTTAGGATATGATTAAACATTGTGAATTCCTATGTTGAACATTTTAGAGGTCCATGGTGAGGCCTAGGGTACAAGATAGGGCAGCACCCGTACCCTAGGGTACGATTTGTGTATAATGAGTCGTAGCCTCCTGGGTTCAATTTTTAGCTTTTAAGCTGGGACATTTTAGACATTTACTGCCCCTAAACCCTTATTACCCATAACTTATATCATTTTTTTGCCCTTCATTATTCACTTTGACAAGATAAAAACATACCAAAACACTCTATAAACTTCTTCAACAAGATTAGAGACTAGGGTTTCAAGAGGTGTTCTTCTAAATGCTAAAGGGGTCAAGTTCTTTCTGTGAATCATCTTATATAAGGCATATGACTCATCCCTTATTGTTATTTCTCAAGTATCATGTATTTTAAAGAATTATTTTGATTCTTGAATGGTGGGTTTTGAAACCAAATATTCAGGGTTTTTTATGCATAGTGATGAGCATTGTTTACTCTTGTTTAAACTTGTGTTTATACATGATTAAGTGATGGTTTCCACATGTACGTGCTTGATGATTGTGGTTTAACAAATGGGTTATGAATAACCCTAAGCTTGATGATTTTTAATTTGATTTTCGTCATGGTAAAGGTATGCCCTTAAGGTGTTTGTGAAAATGTCTAAGAGAAATAACTAGTCATATGTTAATAGTGTTTTTAGCTAAAGAAATGGCTTAATGAGTAAGAATGATTGGTAAATGACTTTTTAAAGGCCTTATTGTCCATGTAATGAGTTAATTGGTAACCTTGGTGGTTTTATTGGTTAAAGGGGGTTTGACTCCCTAAATATGGAATTGAATTGTATTTGAACTAAATCTTGGAATAAGAATGCTAATGAAGAATGAATGGTTTGGTAAAGATCTTGAAGACCCCAATTTGACTTGAATAGTGATTTAAATTAAGGCATTAGCCTGTTAAAGTGATTGATTGATAAATGGTTCATAAAAAACTTATGGTCATGTATGACATTGAAGTGTAGTTTTGAAGGCTTAAATTGGCTAAGTGGGCTAGAGTCCTCGAATGTTGAACTAAGAGGATGTTAATGTATGGACAAAGGTTTAGATTCCAATATCGACTAGTAGTGGACACTATGGCTTGTGGTTAAAGTCCACGTGCTTAAGAAGATGGATTGTGGTTAGAGTCCATTTGGCCAATAAAATGGCTTAGGGTTAGAGTTCACTTGTCCAATAAAATGGATTGTGGTTAGAGTCCACTTGGTTAATAAAATGGCTTGTGGTTAGAGTCCACTTTCTTAATAAGATGGCTTGAGGTTAGAGTCCTCTTGCTTGATATAATCGCGAAGTTCAAACTTTCTAATCTACATAAGTAGAAGGTTAGAGTCCTTCACTTCATGTATTATGATTGGATGTTTTGAAATGCATGCTAAGGCCTTGATTTCTTTCTCGACACTCGATTTATCTATATATCTACATATATGCCTATGTATATAAACATGGTTTCATGTGATAGTTTGATTTGGTTTTGAACGATAACACTACTTTATCCTTATCCTTGAGTTATATGCTAGCGCTCTAACCGCTAACCACCTCTATATGTTGTGTCCCTACGCGACAAAGGGGTTGGAGCTTTTTTTTCTCTTTCTACATAGTGACCAAGTGTTCAAGCGGATCGTATGTTGACTTTGAAATAGTTAGCTTCAATATTTCAGAAGGGATATATTTCATTTCATGGTCTTTCTATCTTATGTCATACACTTGTTTTAGAATTGGTTTTTGGCTATTGTCAGGGGAACGTCCCGATGTACTATATACATTGGATTGGAAGAGGCTTGTGGATGATTGCGGACTTGGGTATGTTGTTTAGTATGTTTAAATTAATAGATTGATTATACACTTCTTAAGTAATGATTGTTAGTCTTATTTTTGCTATCTTGTTATATGTTTGGAGTTCATCCAACAATTATGGATTGATGTGATGGTTAGGTTAGGTTATTGAGGAGATCTCAGGTCCTTGTTGGTATTGAGATGCCCATATAACAAAGCCCAATTTTGGATTGTGTCAAGTTAGAATCAGAGCATAGGTTCATAGTCAGTTGGGCATCTATAAAGTTGTGTCAAGTAGAGTCTCTTTTATGGGTGTGTAGCGTGCAACACTTATAAGAGAGAGGCTATGAGACATTTAGGAATGTTTTATCTTCTTATTATCTTATTTCAAGCTATAGAGTTTAAGGTCTTGGATCCTTCTAGTTTTTATTTTCTCGTCATTCAAATCATGCCTTCAAGAAGATTTGAAGTTCCTACAAACACTCACGTCCTGACTGGGGATAATGTTAATGGGACACGCTCTACTTATAGAATTCAAACCTATTCTAGGGGTTTGGTTCCTGATGGTCCTGGAGTTACATCGGTTCCCTCTAGTCCTCTCCAGTTTCTCAGGCTGACATGATAAATGTTGAGTTTCGTCAGTCAATTCATATGATAGATCATTTGGTGGCTTCTTTGGCTCAGTGGGGTGCATCTATTACTCCATCTTCTGATGCCACAAGGGTTGGCCAGTTCATGAGGTTGAGTCCTCTGACCTTTACCGGTGTTAAGGTAGATGAGGATCCTCAAAGTTTTCTGGTTGAGATGGAAAACAAATTCAGAGTTATGCATGCCACTAATATGAAAGGGGTGGAGTTTCTAGCCTATTAGCTAAAGGATGTGGCATACCAATGGTACGAGGAATGGGATCAGGCAACGGATGATATTAATGAGTCATCTTTGTGGGAAGAATTCACTAATGCATTTATAGTTTGCTTCTTTCCTCAAGACTTGAGGGAAGCAAAGGCAGAGGAGTTTGTTATTTTAACGTAAGAAAAGATGTCAGTCAAAGAGTATGTCCTGAAGTTTCATCAATTAGGTCTGTATGCTTCGGAGATGGTTTCTAACATGAGGGCTAGAATGCGTAAGTTTGCTTCAAGACTGTCTCATGAGTTGATCCTTGAGATCAAGGATTCTTTATTGATGAAGGATATAGATATTTCTAGGTTGGTGGTATATATGCAACAAGTGGAGGAGGAGAAAAAAAATAGTTTAAGTTCAGTGAAAGGCAAGGGAAGAAATTTAGGCCTTCTGAGCAAGTTGGTAGAGATGGTGTTAAGTGGCCAAGAAAGAAGAGGGGGAGTTCTGATCCTTTCTCCTTGGCTAGTGCTCTCTACCCAAGGCTGTCGGGTGATCATCGATCTCAGATTGATGGTGGGTTGCGGGCACAGGGTGCCCAATCTCAAGCGAGTGGGGCTCAGTCGGCTCCATCCTACCCTTCTTCTAGATTTTGTGGTCAACATCATCATGGCCAGTGTGAGAAAGGGAGGAACTGATGTTTTAGATATGGTCAAATTGGGAACATGCAGCGAGAGTGCCCCTCTCCAGTGGGTTCTTTGTCCAATAGGGCCCTTATTTCTACTTTATCTGCTCCTACACCAAATGGTGCTGCTTCTGCTCCTACTTCTATTTTTGGTACCGCCACTGACCAAAATTTCTTGTATGCACTTACTACTTGCCAGGAGTCTAAGCTGTCTCCAGATATTTTTACGAGTGTGTTTAAAATTTTCTCCCATGATGTGTATTCTTTTCTTGATCTAGGGTCCTCTCTTTTTTATGTGACCCCGTTTGTAGCTGTGTATTTTGGTTTTGGTCCTGAGTATCTGTAGGTTCATTCACCTATTTCTACCATGGTAGAGACTCTGTGGTTGTTAAAAATGTCTATATTGGATGTGTGGTAGCTATTGGTAGTAAAGAAACTTTGGTAGACTTAATAGAGTTGTACATAGTCAATTTTGATGTTATTCTTGGATTGGTTGGCTGCATTCGTGTAATGCTTCATTAGATTGTCAGACCCATAAGGTCATGTTTAAATTCCCTAATGAGCCAGTCATTGTATAGAAAGGGGTTCTATAGTCCCTAAGGTGAGGTTCATCTTATATCTTAGAACCTGAAAGTTGATTCTAAAGGGTGTTTGTCTTATTTAGTCCTAGTTAAAGATTCCAACTCGAAGGGTCCTTCTTTAGAATCTGTTCCCAAGGTTAATAAGTTTCCCGAGGTCTTTCTTGATGACCTTCTTGGTATTCATCCTGACAAGGAAATTGATTTTGGTATTGATCTTGTTTCGGAGACTCGTCCTATTTCTATCTCTCCGTATAAAATGGCTCAGACTGAGTTGAAAGAGCTTAAGGAGCAATTGAAGGATCTATTAAATAAAGGATTTATCCGTCCTAGTGTGTCTCCTTGGGGTGCTCCTGTGTTGGTTGTTCCTAAGCAGGATGGTTCCTTTCGAATGTGCATTGATTGTGTCAGTTCAACAAGGTGCCCATACAAAATAAGTATCCTCTTTCTAGGATCGACAATTTGTTTGATCAACTTCATGGTGCGAAGTGTTTATCTAAGATTGATCTTTGGTCGGGTTATCATCATCTTGAAATTAGGGAAGTGGATATCCCTAAGACTGTCTTCAGGACCCAGAATGGTCACTATGAGTTCCTAGTTATGTTTTTTGGGTTGACCAATTGACACGACCCGACCAGGGGCCTTGTCGTAATAGGCATCCCGAGTCCAACCAGGATTGGGAACCACCCCTGTTACCCAACTAACCTACACATATCTCGAGTCGAATGAATTCTGAACATATAACTAGATAGCGATATTGTATAATCCAAGAATCTAGGATGGGTTTATATCCATGATCACCCAAACGAGTCTAACTATCCGAAACCCAACTGATGACTATTACCAACCAAACCATACCCATATGAGTTCCATAATAATTATATGCAATCCCAAAATAAAAGAGGATGGAACAACCAATAATACAGCCAACTGGTGTCAGCCCTAATACTAATATCAATACTAAGGCCAACATCAATATTGATCCCGCCCATTCCAACCCATAGTAGTTCCACAAAAGCCTCTAACCAAAAGAATACCAAAATCTGGTTAGGATATGCCCCTAACCATAGCCAAAACCAATATCCATAAATAATCCAAAGTATGAAATAACGTCCATGAAATGGATCCTTCTGAAAAGATGGAAGCTAACCACTTCAATCCAATAGCTAATTCCAAAGTCTAATCGCTACGCAGGAGGAGTAGAAGTCGGTTCCTGCATCCCGTAGGGATACAACCGCTCGAACATGGGTCAGCGGGTGAACGCTAGCTTGAACTCAGGATAAGGATAAAATAATGTCATTTAATAAAACCAAGTAAACCATCCATATGCATACAAACCATACAAATATAAATATATAACCATGCTGGGTAAGGGAACCAGGTTTAGCATGCATTTGAAACCATTGACCTGAGTATGCGTAGCTTAACTATCCTTAACCATCCATGGGCTATATAGGTCCAGTGTAACCCCCTGAACAGGACCTGATACGTGTAGCCGCACAAACCGAAGATACCATAAGAGTAAGGGATTCCAAAGTACCCTCACCCTCCATGATACATGTGTACAGTGTACTTAGAGGATTCCCGTATACCTCATAGTATCATATAAGGTCACCATGACCTACCCCTCATGTCGACAAACATAAGTTTCCAGTGTTCACCCATTGGACTCCCACCTTCATGATTAGCTATCACACCCCGCCTTTATTTCCCAATTAAAACCATTTCCAACAAACCAAACCATTATTATCAACCGAGGCTATACATAGTGGTATCACCATACCGACTAAAACATACAAGTATTGTCCCTACTCAAACCTTTTGAGATCAAGGGATTCCCATGTACCCATAGATCACATTATTATATTATCCAATTAATTTGGGGGAGTTCTATGTACCCTACAAGTGTTCCATTATTATGATTACTTGGGGTATTCCATTGTACCCCACAAGAATGATTGCTAAACCCAAAACCATATTATTTTGAACATTTCAAACCATTTAGGGTTCTATTGCCAAGTTCCATTAAAATCCAACAATGTAGTGAAAACATTCTCATAGGCATTTTATCAAACACATTGAGGGCATAGTATTTCCAAATCCAAAGGCAATTACCAAATAACCATTCCCATGCAACCAATTATCCAAAACCACTAGTAAAGCTTATAAAAGCATAATTAAAACATAGGAAAACCATAACCAAGTATTTATAACCAAAAACCCAAATTATATTTGAAAACCCAAAGCCATAAATAATCAAACCATGAAAATATTGTATAAAACCATGCCTTTAGTTGTAACTAACAATGAGGGAAGAGAACATACCTTAAACCAAGAAGATGATAGAGAGAAATCCCCAATACAAGCCCCAAATTAATCCTTAAGATGAAACCCTAGCTTCCTTTTCCCAAGAACATTAGGGAGTGTTTTTCTATGTGTTAACGAATAGAATAATAGGGCAAATAAACTCACAAGTGAGTTAAAAGTTGTGGGGCCTTAATAGGTTAAGTGGAAAATTTCCAGAGTACCCTCACTTAAACTGCACAAAAATCCCACCATGGAGATACGACAATCCATACCAGTCGTACCCTCCAATACGAGTAGTAACCACCACTCATACCGAAGGCCATCTTCCTTGGACCTAACATTGTCCAAGGTACGACTCATACTAAACCATGTCTTATCCAAGTATATTACTAGTATGTACCCCTGGCAGAATAGAATCCCAAGAGGCCTGAGCACTGACCACTATATGAGTCCATGGTACGACTTGTACCCTCGCTTACAACTCTTGGTAAGCCACTCGTACTCATAACATACTAAAGTTACCAAGTCTAAAATTGAGGAAAGTAACCAAACAACCCATATCCACCGATACAATTAGTACCACCCAAGTCATATCTATTCCAGAAACCAAATCCAAGCCACCAACCATCACTGGTCAGCATACGACTAATCCATACCATTTATATCCCAGTGTACGAGTTATTTTCCCTAGTCGTATCCTGTACAGGGATCCAAAATCCAGGAAATTTTCTAAGGGCCAAAAACCCAGGTGTTATAGTCTCCCCCACTAGGAACATTCGTCCCTGAATAAAGGACAAGGTAGGGTAACCACAAGCGTGATTCATTTGTATTATCAAATATCAATCCAACCTTTAAACAAGTTAGAAAATAAAGATACAATGATATTAATCTTTCCTTTTAACAAAGTTTGAAACAAAAGTAGTTGAAGAACACATACCTTCCGCGTGAATCCTAGGAGCAAAAAATAGATGCGGATACTTGGACTTCATATCCTCATCCGTTTCCCATGTAACCTCTTCCACCTTGTGGTTCCACCATAGAACCTTAATAGAGACCATATCCTTGGTGCGTAACCGACAAACCTGCAAATCCAATATCTCAACCAGACCTCTTTATAAGATAGAGAATTCGAGGTACCCAATCCCTCCAAAGGAACAACTAAAGAAGGATCACCAATGCATTTTCTCAACATGGAAACATTGAATACCGGATGAACGGAGCTCAAACTAGGAGGCAACTTCAATTCAAAAAAGCCACATTACCAACCCTCCACAAAATTGCTTATGGACCAACAAATGAAGACTGAGTTTCCCTTTCTTATGAAACCATATTACTCCCTTCATGGGAGATACTTTAAGAACACCTGATCCCTAACCTCAAACATCAAGTCCCTATGCAGTACATCCGTATAGGAATTTTGGCAACTTTGGGCAGCCTTAAGTCTATCCCAAATCACTATTACCTTTTCCATCACCTGATAAACCAAGCTCGGACCAAACATATCTGCCTTACCAAGCTTAAACCACCCAATAAAAGATCTATACCTCCTACTATACAATGCCTCAAAAGGGGTCATACCAATACTAGAATGATAGCTATTGTTGTAAGAAAACTCTACCAAAGGTAGATGCTCAATCCAATTCCCACCATAATCAATCACATATGCCCGAACCATATCTTTCAATGTCTGAATAGTTCTTTCTGCTTGCCCATCCATCTGCAGATGAAAAGCAATACTCAGACTCACCTTAGTACCCAATCCCTTCTAAGAATACCGTTAAAAGTGAGATGAAATCTGCATACCACGATCAGAGATAATCATAAAAGGTACCTCATACATCTTTACTATCTCACGAAAATACAACATCGCATAGTCCTCCACCGAAAAGTTAGTCCTCAATGGCAAGAAATGAGTAAACTTCATCATCCTATCCATAATGACCCAAACCAAATCAAATTGGTTTTGAGACCGAGGAAGATCAGTAATAAAATCCATATTGATTACTTTACATTTCCATTCGGGCAAATCAATTTCTTAATACAACCCACCAGGCCTCATATGCTCAACTTTGACTTATTCGCACACCATGCACTTGGCTACAAAATTAGGCACATCCCTTTTCATACCATTCCACCAATACATCTATTTGAGACCATGATATATTTTTGTCGAGCCCGGATGAACAACATAGCATGATTCATGCACCTCAGCAAAACCCTTTGTCACAAACCACCAATATCAGGAGCACACAACTTCTCTTGGTACCGTAGAGTACCATCACCACTGATCTTAAATACCATTACCTTTTGCATACCAACATCACTCATGATTTTCATCAAGATAGAATTTGGCACTTGATCCTCCTTAATCTCTGCACCAAGAGATGACCTAACCACTTCCTGAACTATCACACCACTATCTTTGGAGTCCAAAAAATGAACCCCAGGATTGGCCAAATGATGAATATCCTTCACCAATTCCCAATTTTCCTAATCCACATAAACCAAAATCCCCATGGAAAACCTGCTAAGAGCATCAGCAACCATGTTAGCTTTACCTGAGTGATAGTGAAGACTCATATCATAGTCCCTGAGAAGCTCCAACTATCTCTTTTGCCTGAGATTTAGCTCCCTTTGAGTGAACATATATTATAGACTCTTATGATCAGAAAAGATGTCTATGTTCACTCCATACAAATAATGCAGCCAGATTTTCAAAAAAGGCCATCGCTAACATCTCCAAATCATGAGTAGGATAATTTCTCTTATGCACTTTTAATTGCTTGGAAGCATAGGAAATCACTTTCTCATGCTACATCAAAACACAACTATGTCATGCCTGAGACACATCACAAAAAACCAAAAACCCCTCATTACCTTCTGGCAAGGTCAAAACCAAAGTTAGAGATAGCTTATCCTTAAGCTTCTCAAAACTCCCTTCAAAAGAATCCAACCATGAAAACTTAACCTTTTTCTGAGTTAATTTGGTCAAAGGAGCAGCTACCATCGAAAAGCTTTCCACAAACCGCCTATAATACCCAGCCAAACCCAAAAAGCTCTGAATGTTAGTTGGAGTCGTGGGTCTAGGCCACCTTTTAACCATAGCCACCTTTTGCAGATACACCATGATCCCCTCACTAGAAATAATATGACCTAGGAAAGTTATAGAATTCAACCAAAACTCACACTTAGAGAACTTCGCATAGAACTATTGTTCCTTCAAGGTCACAACACCACACGGAGATGATTGGCATGATCCACCTCACTTTTAGAATACACCAAGATGTCATCAATAAACATAATGAAAAAAATATCCAAGAACTTCCTAAAAACCCTGTTCATCAAATCCATAAATGTCGTCGTGGCATTAGTCAACCCAAATGACATTACCAAGAATTTAAAGTGCATATACCAAATATGAAAAGCTGTCTTAAAGATATCCACCTCCCTCATCTTAATCTAATGATACCCAGACTAAATATCTATTTTATAAAAGAAGTTGGCGCCTTGGAACTGATCAAAAAGATAATCTATCCTTGGAAGAGGATACTTGTTCTTGACTGTTGCCTTATTTAACTTTCAATAGTCAATGCACATCTGAAGGTAATCATTCTTCTTGCGCATGAACAACACTGGTGCACCCTACGGGGATAAACTAGGATTAATAAACTCCTTGTGTAGAAGATCCTTAAGTTGCTCCTAAAGTTCCCTCAACTTAGCCAGAGTCATTCTATAAAGAAGAAAGATATTGGACGAGTGTCTGAAACCAAATTAATATGACACTTAATTTTCCTATTCGGAGGAACACCAGGAAACTCATCTGGAAAGACCTTAGGAAATTCACTTACCATAGGAACCGACTAAAAGAAGGACCTGTTAACTTAGAATCTTTAATCGGGACTATATGATAGAGACAACCTTTGGAGATTAATCTCTAATCTCTAAGATAAGAAATAAACCTTCCCCTAGGATCTATGGAACCACACTCCCACTCAATAACTGGTTCACTAAGAAACCTAAAGACAACCTTATGGGTCGGACAATCTAAGGATGCATAACAAGAGTGAAACCAATCCATCCCTAAAATAACATCAAAATCCACCATGTTTAGTTCAAACAGATAAACGACCATTCTACTACCACCAACAAATACCACACCCCCCTATAGACTCTCTTAGCAGTGATCGAGGGGTAGAAATAAAAAAAGGATCCAAAATAACCTCAGAATCAAAACCAAAATGTACCGCCATATATGCGTTCACATAAGAAAGAGTGGATCCCAGATCAAGTAAAAAATACATATTATGAGAAAAGATTTGTAATGAACCAGTAATTACATCAGGTGATGCCTCAGTATCCTATTGAGACGCAAGAACATATAACCTATTCTGGCCTATGCCAGTACCAGAAGCAGGAGCAGATGCAGAAGTTGCACTACTAGGTGCAGGAGCAAAAAATGAAGCAACCAGAGCTTTAACCGCTCATGAAACACCCTTACCAATTGGACAATTCCTAAGCATATGGCCTAGATGGCCACATTTAAAACACCTATCCCTTCCATCCTCGCAAAAACCCCAATGAAGATGACCACAAAATAGGTATGAAGAACACGAAGAAGCCAGATATGCCCCACTTGCCTAAGATTGGGCACCTTGTGCTTAAAAATTATCACCACCTTGTAAAACCTATCACAACTACTTTAGTTAAAGAGTACCAGCAGTGGAGATGGAACTAGAACTCCCCTACTTCTTTTTTGGCCACTTATCGCTATCCCGACCACCCTGCTGCTGAGCACCACCCTGCTCATAAAACCTACTCCTCTTGTACTACCATTCGCCAAACTTTGATTGTTTTCTCTTTTCATCCTCCACCTTCTGCATATAGACAACTAACCTCAACATATCTATATCTTTGATCAATAAGGAAGTTTTTATTTCAAGGATCAAATCCTGATATAGCCCAGAAGTGAACTTTCTCATCTTCACTCTCATATAAGCCACCAAATCCAAAGCATACCTTGATAGCTGATGAAAATTATTGGCATATTCCTTGACAGATATTTTTTCCTGCTTAAGATTCACACACTTCTTCATCTTCACTTCCCTTATCTCCTAAGAAAAGAAGCAATCCAGAAAAGTATTAGAAAAATCCCCCTATAAGGATAACTCCTCTATATTACCTTTATCCCTATCTGATTCCTTGTACCATTGGTACGTAATATCTTTGAGATGATAAGCATCAAAGTTTACACCTTATATATTTGTGGCCTACATCACTCTAAATATCTTCTCTATTTCATCTAAGAAACCCTATGGATCCTTCTCCATATTTACTTCAGTAAAATTAGGAGGATTCATCTTTAGGAATTGGCCAACCCTGGTGGCCTCAGTATATAAAATACCAAATGCATCCTGCTTAGCCTGAGCAGCAACCAACTGATCAATACATTAATTAACTGGTAAAATTCTGCATTAGTCACAACACCTTGAGGAGGACTAGTAACAACTAGGGGAACTCTAGAACAATTAGAGATAAAACCCTGGGACTGAATGCGAACTCTAGATATAGGGCATACCCCATCAATATCATCCCCGGATGGGATTAAAGAATTTTCTTGAGTTTCAAATCATCAAAGCATAATCTAAAAAGCGATCAAACAAAGATTAGAGGAAATTCCAGGACTTAGACTCCAATCTTGAAAAAGAATACCAAGAAAGTGGAACATTCCTAAATGCCTTGTAGCCTCTCTCTTAAAAGTGTGGCATACTACACACCCCTAAAAGAGACCCTAATAGAAACAACTTTGTGGACTTCTAATTAACGATGAACCTAAAGTTCTGATACCAACTTGACACGACCCGACTGGTGTCCTTATCATAATATTCATCCAGAGTTCAATCGGGACTAGGGACCATCTCCATTTCCCAACTCAACTAACCTATTTATATCTTGAGTTGGATGAATTCTGAACATATAACAAGATAGTGTTATTGTATAATCCAAGACTCTGGGATAGGTCTATATCTGTGACAATCCAAATAAGTTTATCCGTCTGATACCCAACCGATGACCATTACCAACTAGACCATAATCCAAACCATAACCATATGAGTTTTATAATAATTAAATATAATCCCAAAATAAAAGAGGATGGAATAATGATACGCCCAAATTATAATTCTCCTAAAAAAGTGTAAGCTATCTTTGTCAAATATATAACCCAACTAGGTTAGGATCGAATCCCACGGGGAATATGGTGTTAACTAAGTATTATGATTATTAATTAACTATTAATCAAAAGATTTTGGAAATTAAAGGGGTTTCTATTGTTAAAAAAGGATTGTTTAGATTTTACTCACTGTAGGACCTAGTGATTAGTTTACAAAGTTAAAAAACCAATGAGAGATAGTAAACCAGGATTATGCTCACTAAAGTATTTCAACAATAAAGGTTGTGGGTCATCACAAATCCATAATTAACAAATCCAATTACAAGGCTAATTATGCAATAAAGTCCATCTAATTGTTTCTTAACCCTAAAAAGTGGTTACACTTTAATTCTTTCAAACTTAAAGAGCAAATTGGATTAATCAATTAAATCCTCAAGGGGTTGATCCTATTAAGGCATCAACCATAAAATAAAAGGTTAATTTCTCTAATTTTCTTATAACTCTTCACTTTTCCTAGCACCAACTCTTCTTCTCAAACAAGTGGTGTCTATAGGCACATCCTTCAAGTTTGCAACTAAGAAGAATCATTAAACTGAAGAGAAGTTTATGCAATTGGATTAATCTAAAGGATTTGATCATTCCTACAACCCTAAAAATGAATTACATCAAGGCTCACATAACCCTAGTTATGGGAGTTTTAGTCACACACAATTAAGAAAGGAATTCCATTATATGTTTCATAAATAATATATGAAAAGTTACAAAGATATAAGAATTTGTTCCAAATCTTCAATTGATAGTTAATAAAATGAAATCCCAAAGTCTAAACTTGTTTATCAAAGAATTCTACATTACAAATTATTTTTCAATATCCCAAAAAAATGCCTCATCTAACCCTAAGCTGGGTATTTATAGGCTCCTAGAAAGTGGGAATTCAAAATTAAATAAAAGTTGTAGTATCATCAGTTGACGGCCAAAGTGATGGTCCGGCGCAAGCTTAATAGCCCGTCACCAAGTCTGTCACTGAGACTTTTCTTTCCATGTTGTCTATTGAAGATTGATGGAGGCAGTGAAGGTTCATCCTAAGCCTAATGGCCTATCACTAAGTCCGTCGTTATGACTCTGATTTCCATGGTTTTACTTAAGGCCGACGGACATAGTGACAGTCCATCACAGGCCTAACAATCCATCACTTATCCGTTGGGTGATTGAAGGCCCATTGCCTTGTCCATCATTGCTTAACAGAAGTTATTTCAAAATTTATTTTGGTGATGGCACTTGTGACGGTCCATCGATAGGTTGATGGTCCGTCACTTTAGCCGTCAACCTTTCCTTTGTAGTTTCAGTAACCCTTTGTAGCATGTTTTTGAACACCTGTTATACTTACACTTTATATTCAGAATTTTCATCTTGTAAGATCTCTTTTCAAACCATTTTGGTGATGATATAACATGGGTTACTTAGACTTCACCCCAACCAAATCATACCAGCGTTTGATTCATAGTTATATTCAAAAATACTCTTCAAAGGGCACTCATACTTACATCATTAACATGTTCATCCTTTGAGACAAAAAGAGAGTAGTTTAGAATCATACCTTTTTCTTGATGCTTTTTATCACACTTCTTAAAATCTCCAACTATGAACAACTACAACTTTATGCTTTTAAGAGTAAAAGTTTGAAATTTATAGACTGATGAAAATAGAAGGGATGGATGGCTAGTTTAAATAGGAGAAGGAAGAAATTAAAGATTCATCAGAGGAGATAAATTTGATTTAAAAGAATGAATGCACAAGAGTTTTAAATGTTATGGGAGTTGAAAATACAATATCGTACATGGAACTGATTCACTTTATCCCTTTAGAGAAACTATGGGTCAGTTCAAATACCCATTTAGGCTCAACTTTCACCAACTATTTATTTAAGCCCAAAGTTTATGTGATGGTCTATTAGGTGACTGATGGTCCATTAGCTAAGCTATCTCTACTTATTAGAACCATATGCCAGTCAACTTACTTTAAAGGCCCAATTGATAGTCTGTTAATAATGTGATGGTCTATCACATTTACCGTCAACCTTATCCAGAACACTTGACGTTTAAATAATTTGTGACAGTCCAAGTGACCGTCCATCACTAGGTTGATAGTCTATCGGGAGTCTCGTCACCCCTTATACAAAATGACTGCTTCTTTGCCATGGTTTTGACGGCCTTTGTGATGGCCCATCGGGTGACTGATGGTCCGTCAGTCTTTTCACCATAACTTGTCATCTTGTTTACTCCTTCTCCCTACAGCATAATTCCTGCACACTTAGCAACTCAACTAATTGTACAAGTAAAACAAATAATCTTAACTAAAAGCTAATACAAAACATTATGGGTTGCCTCCTACTAGCACCTAATTTAATGTCGCAGCAAGACTTAGTTTTCTTGATTACTCAGACTTCATCAAGATAAACTGTACTCAACCATTTTACTGAATCCATTAGACCAATGTATTGCTTGACTCGTATCCCATTCACTTTAAAAACACTTCCATCTTTATTCTCTAACTCAACTACTCCAAATGAGTAGACTTCAGTAATTTTGAAAGGCCCAGACCATTTTTGTTTCAGCTTATTAGGGAATAGCTTTATTCGCAAGTTAAAGAGCAATGCCCAATCACCAACCTGAAAGTCCCTCTTCTCAATTCTACGATTGTGATATTTATTTATTTTTTTCTTGCATAAATCAGCTCTTTCATATGCACCAAGATGAAACTCATCCATCTCATTCAGCTGCTCTAATCTCAAGTCTGCTACCTCCTTCCAATCTATGTTCAACCTTTTGAGCACCCACAAAGCTTTGTATTCAAGCTCAATTAGTATATTACATGCTTTGAAGAAAATAAGCTGGTATGGTGACATTTCTATGGGCATTTTGAAAGTCGTTCAGTATGCCAAAAGAGAATCAACAAAATTTTATGACCAGTCACTTCTATTTGCATTCACAGTCTTGACCAAGATTGCCTTGATTTCCTTGTTATAAACCTCCACTTTTCCACTAGTTTGTGGGTGATATAGAGTGGCCACTGTGTGTTGTTTCACACCGTACTTCAATAGGGAAGCCCTAAATACCTTGTTACAGAAGTGAAATCCTCCATCACTTATGATCGCTCGTGGTACTCCAAATCATGAGAAAATGATCTTCTTCAAGAATGCGACCACTCTTTTTCCTGCATTATCAGCTAAGGTAATAGCTTTGACCTATTTGGACACGTAGTCCACAGCAACCAAGATGTATTTATGGTCGTAGGAACTTACAAATGGACCTATGAAGTCTATGCCCCACACGTCAAATAATTCCACCTCTAACATCTTTGCCATTGGCATCTTGTGATGCTTGGAGATTAAACCTTGCCTTTCGCATTGATCACATTTCTTAACAAAGTCATAAGCATCCTTATGCAGTGATGGCCAATAATAACCACTTTTCAAAACCTTCCTAGTAGTACAATCACCTATATGGTGTCCCCCAACTAGGGAAGCGTGGCAAGCCTCCAACATATTATACATGTCAACCTCTGGTATGCACTTTCTAATGATATTGTCTACACAACATCTGAACATGTGGGGCTTATCCAAGAAATACGTAGCATCATCGAGAAACTTCTTCTTTTGATGGAATGATAGGTTATCTGGAATGATATCGCTAACAACAAAATTAGCAAAATTAGCATACCAAGGTATCAAGTCAAAAGCAGCAGCTAGAATATGCTCGTCTAGAAAAAAATCATCAATCTCTAGTTTCTCCATAGTGGATTGGTTATTCTATAATCTGGACAAGTGGTTCTCTACCTAATTTTCACAACCCTTTTGATCTTTGAATTCGAAGTCAAACTCCTGCAGCAACAACAACCATCTGATAAGTCTCGATTTTGCATCTTTTTTTACCATTAAGTATCTTAGTGTTGCATGGTTAGTGTGGACCACTACTTTGGTCCCCAACAGATAAACTCAAAACTTCTTAAATGCATACACCATATCTAAGTGTTCTTGTTCTATAACTATGTAGCTTTTTTAGCCCTATTTAATGCCTTGCTAGCATAATAGATGGGATGAAACAACTTCTTCTTCTACCCTAGAACAGCCCCAAGCACTACTCCACTTGCATCATACATTATTTCAAATGGATTAGACCAATTCAAAGCAAAATGATAGGTGCAGCAACCAATTTCTCTTTAAGACATTGTAATGCCTTCATAAAATTATCATCAGACTCAAACTTTCTCTTTTTTTCCAACAACTTGCAAAGTGGGTTTGCAATCTTAGAAAAATATTTGATGAACCTTCGGTAGAACCCACCATGGCCAAGAAAACTATGAACTCCTTTAACTGAGATAGGAGGAGGTAGATTTTCAAGAACTTTTATTTTATCTCTATCAACCTCAATCCCTATTGCTGAGATTTGGTGTCCTAACACTATGCCTTCCTTTACCATGAAATAGCACTTCTCCTAATTTAGGACTAGGTTAAATTATTCACATCGCTGCAAAGCCTCCCTCAAATTCACCAAACACAAATCAAAGGAATTACCTACCATGGAAAAGTCATCCATGAACACTTCCAAAGTGTCCTCCACCATGTCTCAAAAGATCGTCATTATATACCTTTGGAACATAGTAGGTGCAATACACAATCCGAGTGACATTCTTCTGAATAAGAGAGTTTTGTAGGGGCATGTGAAAGTTGTTTTCTCTTGGTCCTTAGGAGTAATCAATATTTGATTGTATACTAAGTAACCATCGAGGAAACAATACCAACCCTTTCCAACCAACTGATCAAGCATTTGGTCTAGGAATTTATCTTCTTATAATCCATACAGACTCGCCAACCAGTCACCGATCTAAGTGGAATTAGCTCATTCCTCTCATTTTCTACAACTGTCATGCCTCTTTTCTTAGGCATACATTACACGAGGCTCAACCATATAATATTAGAGATTTGGTACACCACCCTAGCATCAAGCCACTGTATTATCTCCTTTTTTACCACTTTTTGAATTGGTGGATTTAACCTATGCTGATGTTTAATTGTAGGAGTGCATTCTTCTTCTAACTGGATCTTACGTGTGCAAATTCCAGGTGGTATGCTTATATTGTCGATAATAGTCCAAACAATATCTTGCTTATGTTGCCTCAGTACAGAAATAAGAGCCTCAACGTGATGCTCCACCAAATCTGCTGTAATAATAATTGGCAAAGTGTTTCTTTCTCCTAGAAACACATATTATAAATGGATTGGTAGCTTCTTCAATTCCAACACCAGTGGTTTTTCAATCGAAGGCTTAGCAGGTGGTGTTAGACAATTTTTTAAGTCCAAATCTAGCTTCTTGGGAGCATAAGCAGCTAAAGTTTCCACCGTAAATCTTTCTTCAACTTACCCCTCTTGATAATCTTTATAAAACATATCAATAACTTAAATAACACTCATCTCCTTCTGTTGCTTTAAAGATTATCACACATCAAAGCTAACCTCTTCACATTAAGCCTGAATTTCAACTTATTGAACTCCAAATTGATTAGTACTCTCCAAATCGCTAAGAATAGTCTACCCAAAATTATGGGTACCTTGAAATCCACATCAAAATCCAAAATCACAAAGTCCGCTGGAAATGTAAAGCTAGCAACCTTAATAAAAACATCAGAAAGAATTCTCACCGATCTTTTCACCGACCTATCAGCCATCAGAAGTCGCATATTAGTAAGCATAGGATCTCTCAAACCTAATTATTTTAAAACCTTCAATGTCATAAGGTTAATTCTTACTCTAATATCATAAAGGGCTTTTGAAAAGTTAAACGATCCAATAGTACCCAGAATAGTAAATGATCCCGGTTCAGCTTTCTTCTGCACTAGCGATCTCGTAGCAATGGCACTACAATGATGAAGATTATCCAATGGTTCATAGCTCACTGTTTTTTTCTTTATCAGAAGGTCTTTCATGTACCTGGCATAACCTGGCATCTGCTCTAGTGCCTCAACTAAGGGCATATTTACTACCAATGGCTTCAACATGGCCGTAAATTTTCTAAACTTAGTCACATCTACCTTCTTCTTCAATATATATGGGAATAGAGGAGGTATCTTTGGTAGTCTTGTTACAGCAGCCTCTACCTCCTTACTTTTGTCTTTCTTAACATCATCAGCTTATTTCTATTTAGATGTATCTTTTATATTTTCTAGATTTTCAAACTCTATTGGATGTTCATTAATGGCTTTCTCTCCTAACTCCACTATATCATCTAGAACGTATACACTCAAGAAAGGACTAGGTAATATTTTACCACTTCTAGTGGTAATAGCCATACACAAACTGTCATTTCTCGAATTTTGTACTATGTTACTTATCAAGGTCCCACTCTTTCTTTGATTGAATACTTATGATAATTGGTTCATATACTGCTCTAATTACTTGATGGATTTAGAGTGTGATTCAACTAATTGACTCATGATTGACAGATCACTCTTCATCTCCCTTACTCCAACATCAGTTGAGTCCATGTCTTTTAATAGCTTATCCATCATATCCTCTATTGACATCTTCTTAGAATTATTTAAGGCGTTTTCATGACTCCCGGGTGGTATATACAACCCACTCTTATCAGTCTTGTTCTTCCAGCCACCTTGGTCACGATCGCTATAACCAACCTTGTCATAATAATTCCAACCTTGATTTTCTTGGCCATTGCCTTAGAAACCCCTGATTATTCAAGTAGTTTACCTCCTCCACAGAATCTGATTTAGCTTCCTTACTATGTGACCCTATAGCTCTTACCATTTCAACCTTACCTAATAGAAAATATTTTAAGCCATATCCTAATCGTGCTCCTCTTTTCTTCTATGTTATTTTGCTGACATCCCACTAGAATACTATTGATTACTAGCTCAAAATCCTTGGTATGCCAAGCTCTACTTGTTTTAGTCATCCTTTCTAGTATTTTTGAAGCTTCAATAAAAGTAAGATCCATAAAATCTCCTCTCGCTGCATTATCCACAATTGGCTTTGTAATTGAGTTCAAAGCTTTATAGAATGTTTCCATCAAGTGCTCTTCAGTCAGCTTATGATTCAAACTCTATGTCAACTTATTTTTTAACCATACCCATATCTCATAAAGGGATTTATTTGGTAGCTGCCTGAAGTTACTAATCTCATCCCTTGACTATAACATTCTGAAAGGCAGAAAGAACCTTTCTAAGAAAGCTTCTTTAAGATACCTCCAGTTTGTTATAAAATCGTGTGCTAGCTCATTTAACTATAGGGTTGCCTCCCCATATAGAGATAATGGAAATATCCTTAGACAGATTGCATTCTACCTCACTCCAAGATTATCAAAGGATTTTCAAATGTTAATAAAGTTCACCGGGTGCATATTAGGATTATCCCTACCAGTCCACCAAATAGCCCCTTATGATTAATCAACTGGATCATTATAATTATAATGTTGAACTTCATGCTTGCTGCTAATGTTGGTGGAATAATTGATCCTATAGCACCCACTCCATCCAAATTAACCTCATCATTGTCATCCAAATCAAATTTCACAATAGGTTGATGATTTGTTCTCCCTCTAACTGGCCAATTTTGATTTGCAGGAATAGCTACATTCTTTGCATGTCTCCTATTCATAAGATCAATCAAGTCATCATCTCCTAGGTCATTATTCTGTACATTAGCCATATGACCAGTGTTATCTGTATTTTGATGATTGACTTGTGCATTAGCCAAAGCGGCTAATCTTTCAACTTCTTGTTGTTTAGCTATGCTCCTAATTCATTTTGGTTCTAGGTTGAAAGGTAATTATGGCCTACCTAACTTTATAGTTTGTGGCATACACAACAAAGATTCTGTAATAGTCAAAAACAACAAATAAATACAATTAGGAAACTTGACCAAAAGTCAATTAATGCTCATATACTTAATTGACAATCATATTCTGTGGCAACGATGCCAAAATTTGATATGCCCACATTTTAACTCTACTAAAAGAGTGTAAGTGGTCGTTGACAAATATATAACCCAACTAGGTTGGGGTCGAGTCCCACGGGGATTTGGTGTTAACTATGTCTTATGATTATTAATTAACTATTAATCAAAAGTTTTTAGAAATAAAGAAGGTTTCTATTGTTAACAAATATTGTTTAGATTTTACTTAGTGTACGATCTATTGATTAGTTTGCAAAGTTAAAAAATTAGTGAGAGACAGCAAACCAGGATTATGGTCACTAAAGTGTTTCAACAATATGGGTTGTGGGTCATCTCAAATCCATATTTAACAAATCCAATTACAAGGATAATTGTACAATAAAGTCTATCTAATTGTTTCTAAACCCTAAAAGATGGTTGCACTTTAATTCTTTTGAACCTAAAGAGCAGATTTGATTAATCAATTAAATCCTCAAGGGGTTGATCCTGTTAAGATATCAACCAAAAAATCAAAGGCTAATTTTTCTAATTTTCTTGTAACTTTTATCTTTTCCTAACACCAACTCTTCTACTCAAACAAGTGGTGGCTATAGGCATATTCTTTAAGTTTGAAACCAAGAAGAATCATTAAACTGAAGAGAAGGTTATGCAATTGGATTAATCTGAAGGATTTGATCATTCCAACAATCCTAACAATGAATCACACGAAGGCTCTCATAATCCTAGTTATGGGAGTTTTAGCCACACATAATTAAAGAAAGAAATTTCATTGTATGTTTCATAAATAATTCAAAAAAAAACTTACAAAGGTACAAGAATTTGTTCCAAATCTTTAATTGATATTGAATAGAATGAAATCCCAAAGTCTAAACTTGTTTCTCAGAGAATTCTATGTTACAAATTGTGTTTCAATAACCAAAAAAGATGTCTAATCTAACCCTAAGTTGGGTATTTATAAGCTCCCAAAAATTGGGAATTCAAAATTTAAATAAAAGTTGTCGTGTCATCAGTTGACGGTCAAAATGACGGTCCATCGTAAGCTTGACGGCCCATCACAAAGTCCATCATAGGACTCTACTTTCCATGTTGTCTATTTAAGATTGACGGATGCAGTGATGGTCTGTCACAAGCCTGAGATCTCGTCACCATGTTTATTACTGAGACTCTAATTTCTATGGTTTTTATTTAAGGTCGATGGACATAGTGGCAGTCTATTACTGTCCTGATGATCCATCACTTAGACCGTTATTGAGGTCCTTGATGACTTTATTTCTGCTTAAGCCTGACGTACACAGTGACGGTCCATCACAAGTCTAACGGCCCGTCAGTTAGTCTGTCATATTATATCATTTGTTGTTTTCAAAGTTATTTTACATTCTAAGTAAATTTCCTGAGAACAAGTAAAACCTGGGCATCAAATACTTCAATAGTTGTTAAAAATATGCAATTATACATTGTTTAGGGTACAAAATATTTCTTCAAATGCTGACAGATCAAATAACCAACAATACAGTCAACCGATGTTAGCCCCAAGACCAATACCGATACTAAGACTAACACCAATACCGATCTAGCCTATTCTAACCCATAGTAACTCTATAAAAGCCTCTAACTGAAAGAATACCAAATTCTAGTTGGGACATGCCCCGAACTCTAGCCAAAACCAATATCTATAAATAAGCTAAAGTATGAAATAAAATCCACAAAATAGAGACTTCTGGAAAGATGGATCCTAACTACTTCAATCCAATAGTTGATCCCAAAGTTTGATCGCTAAGTAGGAGGAGCAGAATGGTTGGTTCCTGCATCATGAGGGGATGCAGTCGTCCATAGATGGATTAGCAGGTAAGCAGTAGCATGAACTCAGGATAAGGATAAAATAATGTCATTTATTAAAACCAAGTAAATCATTCATATGCATACATACCATACACATATAAATATATATAACCATGCCAAGAAAAGAAATTGGGTTTAGCATGCATTTGAAACCATTAACCTGGATATGTGTATCTTAACCGTTCCTAACCACCCATGGGCTATATGGGTCTATGTAACCCCCTGAATGGGCCTCGATACATGTATCCATATGAATCGGAGATACCATAAAAGTAAGGGATTCCCAAGTACCTCATCGTCCATGATACACACATACAGTGTACTTCGAGGATTCTCGTGTACCTCATAGTATCATATAAGGTCTCCATGACCTACCCCTTATGTCGATTAACATGAGTTTCCATTGTTCATCCATTGGAATCCTACCTTCACAGTAAGCTATCATACCCCACCTTTATTGCCCAATTAAAACTATTTCCAACCAACCAAACCATTATTATCAATCGAGGCTATACATAGTGGTATTTTCATATTGACTAAAACTTGCAAGTATTGTCCCTATCCAAAACTTTTTAAAATCAAGGGAATCCTATGTACCCATAAATCACATTATCCAATTAACTTGGGGGAGTCCCATATACCCCACAAGTGTTGCATTATTATGATTACTTGGGGGATTCCATTGTACCCCACAAGAAAGTTTGTTAAACACAAAAACATTCCATTTTGACCATTCCAAACCATTAAACATTTAGGTTTCCATTACCAAATGCTAAAATAATGAAAAAGATTTCTGCATATACGCCCCAATCGGTCAGTAATATTAGAATCTGATAAATCAAACCAAACCAGTTTACTAATGGGATGTCCTAATACGGTACAAAAGTGAGCTTTAGCTAATGATCCAATCAAAGGAATAATTTAAACCATGCATAAGTTCCATTAAAATCTAATAATGTAGTGAAAACATTCTCATAGGTATTTTATCAAACACATTGAGGGCATAGTATTTCCACAACCAAAGCCAATTACCAAATAACTATTCCCATGCAACCAATTATACAAAACCATAATTAAAGCATATAAAATCATAATTAAAACATGGGAAAACCATAACCAAAACCCCAAAATTATTTTTAAAATTCCAAATCCATACAATAATCAAACCTTGAAAACATTGTATAAAACCATGCCTTTAGTTGGAACTAACAAATGACGAAAGAGAACATAACTTAAACTAAAAATATAATAGAGAGAAATAATCAACACAGTCCCCAAAGTAATCCAAAAGATGAAACCCTAGCTTTCTTTGCCCAAGAACTTCAGAGAGGATTAGAAATTGTTTTCTAATAATTAATAGAATATTAGGCAAAATAACCTCTCAATTAAGTTAAAAGTTATAGGGCTTTATTAAGTTAAGTGGGGAAATGTCCAAATTACCCTTACTTAAACTGTACCAAAATTCTGTCAGAGGGATACGACTATCCATACCAGTTGTACCATCCAATACGAGTGGTGCCCCCCACTCATACCTAAGGCTATCTCCTTTGGAACCAATACTGTCCAAGGTATGACTCACTTCAAACCATATTGTATCCAAGTATACAACTAGTACCCATAATTCGTACCCCTAACAAAATAGAATCCTAAGAAGGCTGAACACCAAATATCATACGAGTCCATGGTATGATTAGTACTTTATCTTACTGCTCTTGGTGATCCACTCATACTCAGATCCAACTTAAGTTACCAAGTCTAAGATTAAGTGAAGTAACCAAACAACATGTATCCACTAATACGGCTCATATGACCCAAGTCGTATCCATTCTAGAAATAAAATCCAACCTACCAACCATCACTGATAAGCATACGACTATCCCATAATACTCTATCCTAGTGTATGAGCCATTTACCCTAATCGTATCCTGTCCATAGACCTAAAATCCAAGAAATTTAAAGGCTAAAAACCCAGGGTGTTATACTAATGCCCCCAAGGCATTTATAGATTTGATGAATAGGGTCTTCCATCCATTTCTAGATTTTTTATTGTCTTTATTGATGACATCTTGGCCTATTCTAAGAGTGAGGCAAATCATGTTGATCACTTCTATGCTATGTTAAAAACCTTGAAGGATCATCATATCTATGCTAAGTTCTCTAATTGTGAGTTTTGTTTAAAGGTTGTGACATTTATTGGTCATGTTACTCTAGTGAGAGGATCATGGTAGATCCATAAAAGGTTATGGTGGTTAATAAGTGGCCTAGACCTATAACTCCAACCAACATTCAAAAATTCTTGGGTCTAGCCGATTCCAATAGGAGATTTATGGAATGTTTTTCAATGATAGCTTCTCCATTGACTAAATTGACATAGAAAAAGGTCATGTTCTTATGGTTGGATGGTTTTGATGGTAATTTTGAGAATTTCAAAGATAAATTGACTTTGGCTTCAGTTTTAACCTTGATCGAGAGTAATAATGCTTTTATGGTATATTGTGATATTTGTCACATTGGGCTTGGTTGTGTATTAATGCATCATGGTAGGGTGGTGGCCTATGCTTCTAGGCAATTGAAAATTCATGAGATGAAATACCCTAATCATGATTTGGAGTTGTTACCCATGGTATTTTCATTAGAAAATAGGAGACACTATCTCTATGGGGTTCATGTTGATATTTTTCTGATCATAAGAGTCTTCAGTATGTGTTTACTTAGAAAGAGTTGAATCTCAGACAAAGGAGATGGCTTGAGTTTCTAAAGAACTATGATATGAGTCTTCATTACCATTAGGTAAAGATAACATAGTTGTTGATGCTCTTAGCAGGTTATCCATGGGGACTTTAGCTCATGTGGATGAGTATAAGAGAGAGTTAGTGAAGGATATTCATTATTTGGCTAATCTTGGAATTCATCTTATGGACTTAATGGATAGTGGTGTATTGGTGTATTAGGTGTCGCAGTCATCTCTTTTTGTTGAGATAAAGGAAAAAAAAATATTGGATCCCTATTTGATGAATAATAAGAGTAGTATTGGTCAATAAAAGGTTATCAATTTTGTGAAAGGTGGTGATGGTATCTTGAGGTACCAAGACAGGCTATGCATTCCCAATGTTGATGCATTGAAGAAAAGGATTTTGGTTGAAGATCATGAATCTCAGTATGCTATTCATACCAGTTTTAAGAATATATATCATGATCTTAAGGAGTTCTACTAGTGGAATAATATAAAATAAGATATGGCTAGCTTTGTGGCTAGATGTATGGTGTGTCAACAAGTAAAAGTTGAACACATAAGACCTGGAGGTTTATACCAAAATATTGATTTACCCGAATAAAAGCGGAAGGTAAGCAATATGTATTTTTTCATCGATCTTCCCCAATCTCGAAATCAATATGATTCTATTTTTATTATTATGGATAGAGTGACCAAGTCTGCTCACTTCATGCTGGTGAGGACTAGTTATTTTATGGAGGTCTATGTTAAGTTATATCTTACTGAGGTTGTAAAGTTGCATGGTACTCTGATTTCTATCATTTTGGATTGTGGTGCTCCATTCTCATCTTGCTTTGGGAAGTTATTTTAGAAAGGTTTGGGAACTAAGGTGTGCCTTAGTACCATTTTTCACTCGCAAATGGTGGACAGGTGGAGAGGACCATTCAGGCCTTGGAAGATATGCTCCATGCATATATGATTGATTATGTTTGTAGTTCATATTACCATTTGACTTTGATTGAATTCTCCTATAACAATAGTTACTAATCTAGCATTGGTATGGCTCATTTTGTGGAGTTGTATGGTAGGTGATGTTGTTCTCCTATTGGGTGGCATGAAGTTGGTAAAGTTAAGTTTCTTGGCCCTAATTTGGTTAAACAATCCTTGGAGAAGGTGAAGGTGATTTATGATAGGTTAAAAGCCTCTCAAAGTCGCCAAAAGTCCTATGCGGATGTGAGGCATAGGGATTTGGAGTTTAATATTGGCGATTGGGTATACTTGAAGGTATCTCCCATGAAAGGAGTGATATAGTTTGGTAAGAAGGTGAAGCTTAATCCTTAGTATGTTGTTTCAGATTTGATTTTGAAGAGGGTTGGTGATATTGCCAATGATTAAGAGTTGTCCTCTAGTTTGAGCTTCATCCATTTGGTATTCCATGTATCCATGTTGCGGAAATATATGGGTGATCCTTCATTAGTTGTTCCCTTAAAGGATGTTGGTATTTTTGACTCTTTGTCCTATAAGGAGGTCTCGGTGAGTATCTTGGATCGACAAATTCACTCGTTGTAAACGAAAGAGGTGGCTTTGGTAAAGGTTCTATGGAGGAACCAAAAGTGTAAGGAAGCTACTTGAGAGGTTGAAGAGTTCATAAAGTCTGAGTATCCACATTTATTTTTCATTTTGAAAACTCGTGCTTGAGGTATGTGTTACTCTTATTGACTTGATTTATATAATTGATAGGCAATGGGTTTGAATCACAAAATCAATTGAATGAATGGTTGATTGATAATAATTATGGCATACATCTTATCCTTGTTGTTTGTCTTTGTTTTCTAACTTGGTTTTAGGTTATCTTGATGTTCTATGATGTTTTAACTTGTTCTTGTGCTTTCCTTACCCATCATTCGAGGATGAATGATCCAAGTGGGGGAGAATTCAAATACCTAGGCTTTGAATCATTAGAAAATTCCCCCAAGTTTTGAGTTTCTGGACAGGGTACAGTTGGTACATTCATCTCGTACCCTAGGGTACGGTCTAGTAATTCCCCCATATGATTATTAATATATGAGGGGTTATATTCTATCCAAGGTATGGTTAGGTACCATATACCTCGTATGTTAGGGTACGAGTAGTAAGCTACCTAGTCGTATGATGTTTGGAGGTCAACCTAGTGCATACTTCCTAGGGTACGAGTTGTAGAGTACTTTTCATACCTTGGGGTACGATTGAACCTTGTGAAGTTGTATGTTGAATAGTTTATAGGTCCATGGTGAGGCCTAGAGTATGATATAGGGTACCACTCGTACCCTAGGGTTCGATTTGTGTAAGGTGAGTTGTACCCTCTTGGGTTCAATTTTCAGATTTTAAGCTAAGGACATTTTAGACTTTTTCCACCTGTAAACCCTTATGACCCACAACTTATACCATTGTTTGTCCCTTTATTCTTCACTTGTACAAGATAAAAACATTCCAAAACACTCTCTAAACTTCTTCAATAAGATTGGAGGCTAGGGTTTCAAAAGGTGTTCTTCTAGATGATAAAGGGGTCAAGTTCTTTTCGTGAATCATCTTGTCAAAGGAATGTGACTCTTCCCTCAATATTTCTCAAATATCATGTATTTTAAATATTGATTTTGATTCTTGAATGGTGGGTTTTGAAACCAAATATTGAGGGTTTTTGATGCATAGTAATGAGTATTATTTACTCTTGTTTAAACTTGTGTCTATACATGATTTGATGATGGTTTAAACATATGGGTGTTTGTTGATTGTGGTTTGAAAAATGGATCATGAATAACTCTAAGCTTGATATTTTTACTTTGATTTTGGTCATGGTAAAGGCATGCGCTCAAGGTGTTTATGAAAATGTATAACAGAAATAACTAGTCACATGTTAATAGTGTTTTGAACTAGGGAAATGGCTTAATGAGTAAGAATGATTGGTAAATGACTTCTTAAAGGCCTTTTTGGCCATGTAATGATTTAATAGGTAAACTTGATAGCTTGATTGGTTAAAAGGGGGTTTGAGTCCCTAAACATGAAATTGAATTGTGTTTGAACTAAAGCTTAGTGTAAGAATGCTAATGAAGAATGAATGGTTTTGTAAAGGTCTTGATGACCCCAATTTGACATGATTAGCGATTAAAACTAAGGCATTGGCCTATTAAAGTGATTGATTGATAAATAGTTCATAAAGACCTTATGGACATGTATGGTGTTGAAGTGTAGCCTTGAAGTCTTAAATTGGCTAAGTGGATTAGACTCCTCAAATATTAGACTAAGTGGATGTGAATGCATAGAGAAAGGGTTAGAGTCCCAATCTCGACTAGCAGTGGACGCGATGGCTTGTTGTTACAGTCCAATTGCTTAAGAAGATGGCTTGTGGTTAGAGTCCACTTGTCCAATAAAATGGCTTGTGGTTACAGTCCACTTGTCCAATAAAATAGCTTGTGGTTACAGTCCACTTGTCCAATAAAATGGTTTGTTTCCCTTCCCCACTCTGGATGTATCTATATATCAACATAAACTCCTATTTATATAAATGTGGTTGCATCTGATGGTCTGATTCAGTTTTGAATGATAACACTACTTTATCCTTATCCTTGATTTACATGTTATCACTCCAACCACTAACCATCTTCAAATGTTGTGTCCCCATGCTACACGGAGGCCGAAGCTTCTTCTTCTCTTCCTGTGTATGGACCAAGTGTTCAAGCGTATCGTGTGTTGACTTTGTAGTGGTAAGCTTCCATACTTTGGAAGGCATACAATTCAAGGTCTTTCTATCTTATGCCATAGACTTGTTTTAGACTGGGTTTTTGCTTATTATCGGTGGCATGTCCTGACGTATTATAGAAATCAGATTTTTAGAGGCTTTTGGATGACTGTGGACTTGGGTATGCTGTTTAGTATGTTGATATTAATGGATTTGTTAGAAACTTCTTTAGTAATGATTTTCATTATTGTTTCTGCTTTCTTGTTATAGGTTAAAAGTTTATCTAACATTTAAGGATTGATGTGATGGTTAGTTTAGGTTATCAGGGAAATCTTCGATCCTTGTTGGGCTCGAGATGCCCATATGACAAGGCCCGATTTTAGGTCATATCATTATTTTGGTCTTCCCATATTCAAAAGATCAATTTTTGACTTAAATTATGTTCAGGTATATTAGTAGGGAGTCTTGAAAGAGTTTCAGAATTTTCAGATGAAGTTTGGGTTTATTTTCAAATTTCGAGATAGTGTGCCTCCACGATATAACCATATCACAGAGGATATCCTCTACGATATCGGTGTGTCATGGAAGATACTTTTTCGCAATAAGTAGAATACCACGCCGAGGTGTAAAAATCATACAGCCTTTATTTTATTCACCTAAGGGTGAAGTTCTTTTTGGTCTTTTCTCCTCTTTAAACTCCCTACCCATTACTTATAAAACATAAAAGAGGCATTATTTGCCCCCTTTCCTAGTCAGTTAAGAACATCAATTCTTTTCCCACTCTCAATAACAAATGGCTAGGGTTTCTTCCATAAATTCACCTCTCAAGGTCCCAAATCCAAGTTCCCTTCAAGAAGTCAAGAAGTTCAGGTATGTGGGCTATTCATCAGTAGGTCCCTTCTACCCATTTAGTCCCAAGAACTATCTAAACTTTCAAGTGTAAAACTCTTTTCTCTTTTATGGGGTTCTAAGTTAAACATGAATTTTATGAATCTCCTCTCAATTGTTTTGATTCTAAACCAAGAAAATATATTTCTTCATGATAATTGTATTTCCATATATTTGATAATGCAAATGACTACATCTTGATTAGTTATTGAAATATAGGGTTTTATTCATGATTTTCACATACCATGGATAGTTAAATATTTGCCAAGATTAGTTTGAAATAGATAGTGCTAGTGGGTTATGAACACCTGATACTTAGATATTCATGTATGTCACAGTATTCAGGTTATAAGACATCCATACCATGCTTGTATCATCAAATTTATAACATTATCATAATAAGCACTTGTCAGAACCAGATTATGTTAAATGAATAATAATACTAGTGTCATTTATTTGGGAGTAATACTTAGCACCGAGTGAACGTGGGGATGGCGGCTTCCCTATTAGTTACGCATGAGTCATTAGTAGCAGTCCCTAAGTTCTAAACCTACGGCACCACCATAGATTTTAAGGGTTCCTCTATCAGTAAAGGCATGACACACTTTCCTTTAGGACATCAGATTAGTGTATCCATGCCATCCTTTGTTGGTACCCTTGGTAAAGTAATAACACCTATCCAACTAAGGTTACAAGTTGGAACTTCATTTTTCTCAGTTTGGGGTATGCCAGTTGTAGTTATCTCTCATAGTCTCATATCAGTATTAATATTATACTAGTTCAGTTTAGCATGACCAAATGTCCAATCCATCTATTATTCAGTTAATCTATTTTACTAATTATCTCAGTGCTAAGTTGTGATATGTTGTCCTATAACATAGGTTCGGACTCTCAGTTCCCTAATCATTACTTAGACAGTTTGTGTGTTACTCAGCAGCAGTTGTGGTGAGCCCTCACCAATCGAGGACAAGTTATCCATATATACTCTCAGTACGTTTTATAACAGTCAGATGGACTTAGTTGGGGATTTGTCCCATCAACTTCAGGCTTTTAGATAGTTAGACTTGATTTCTATTTTATCAAATGTTTTGATATATTGGGTAGTGTTTCCATATTATATCTTATTAGTTTTCCCTAATTTATCTTTTGTATATTATATTATGTTATTTTTATCTTCAGTGCTCACAGCAGGTACCAGACCATGGGTTTGTTTGGGGTCACTTGTGACTCTAAGCACCGTGTTACGACTAGGGATAGTTTCGAGTCATGACAAACTTGGTATTAGAGCTCAATATTTAAAGTGTCCTAGGGTGTCTTAAAAACTGCATTAGTATAGTGTTGTGCATGGGAATGATGTGTACCACACTTATGGGCGAGAGGCTACGAAACATTTTAGGAAAGTTTTCCTTCTTCCAATATTCATGTCATGCAATGGAGCGTGAGCTCTATTGAATTTCTTTTTTCTAACTCGTCCGTCATAGATTTATAGCAAATACCTCCCAAAAGGAATAACGAAATAAGGAATGAGGATTAGCTTGCACCACCACCTATTCAGAAAGATCGTCTAAATGAATATATCTCCTAAGTCAAATTCTAGACCACTTTTAAAGTTTTATCCCAGACCATGGTGGCTCAAAATTACCAGCAGTCTGTTGTCCTATCCAACCCCGTAGCTGATGCGACAGTAGCTAGAATTTGCGATTTCACTTGAATGATCCTCCAATATTCTCTAAATTTAAGTCTAAGAAAGATCCACAAGAGTTCCTTGATTGTGTACAGAAAGTGACTAATATCATGGGTGTCACTTCTAGTGAGAGTACTGAATTAGATTCTTACCAATTGCAAGGGGTGGCTCATACTTGGGTTAAGAAGTGGAAGAAGGATAGAGGTGTCGATGCAGGGCCTGTAGATTAGGATGATATTGCCACTGCTTTCTTGGACAAGTTCTTCCCACTCAAGTTAATAGAGGCCAAGGTACAAGAGTTTATAAATCTGAAGCAGGGTAACGTGAGTGTGAAGGATTATTCACTCAATTTCACCCAGTTAGCGAGGTATACTCTGACTATGGTGACCGATGCTAGGGACAAAATGAGTAAGTTTATGTCAGGAGTTTCTGAAGATGTTGTGAAAGAGTGAAGAACAACTATGTTGATTAAGGAGCTAGATCTCTCTAGTCTTATGGTTCATGCTCAGTAAATTAAGGAAGAGAAGCTCAAAGAAAAGAAAAGGAAGAATAAGAGGTCCAGAACTAGTAGTTTTACCTTTGCTCAGAAAAGATCTGATGGTGGAAATCATTCTTAGCTTTTCTAAATATCTTCAAGCCCAGCCCCATCTTCTGTCAGTGCTCCAGTGCCTATGTTCTAGCCAGATACTCATAATAGAGAGCCAGGCTCTAAGTCTCGGGGTATTATGAACACTATCTGCACAAATTCAATCTACAAGAGGTGCGGTAAGAACCATAAGCGTAAGTATATGGCCAGCAGTAATGCATGTTTGGATATAGAAAGATAGGCCACATGATAAAGGATTGCCCAAGAGGCATATGGAAGAGCAGGAATGATCATCAGTAGGGCCAGACTAATTCTTAAGCAGCACCAATAAGTCACCCTACTTAGCAGGGTACCACTTCTAATGCAACTAGTAGAAAAAGCTAGAATCGACTCTATGCCCTTCAGACTCGACAGGGTTAGGAGGGTTCTCCTAATGTAGGTATTGGTACATTACAAGTCTTCCACCGTCATGTTTATGCATTATTAGATCCCAGAGCCACACTGTCCTTCATGACTCTTTATATAGTTTTAGACTTTGGCATCATCCTATAAAGTATCGCAGAATCCTTCTCAGTGTCTACCCCAGTTGGTAATTCTATCCTAGCCCAATGGGTTTACAAAAATTGCTCGGTCATAGTACCTCTAAGAAATCATACCATTTGATCTTATAGAATTAGATATGACCGATTTTGATGTCATCCTTGACATGGATTGGATCCACTCTTACTATGCCTTAGTTGATTATAGAAATAGGATAGTTCAATTTCAGTCCTCTAATGAGCCTGTCTTAGAATGGAGGGGTAGTATCTCAGTCCCAATAAGTCAATTTGTCTCATTTCTCAAGGCACAGAAAATGATTTCCAAGGGGTGTATCTATTATCTCATCTAATTCAAGGACTCAAGTTCCAAAATCTCGAGTCTTGAGTTAGTTCCTGTAGTGAATGAGTTCCCAGAGGTATTCCTTAAAGATCTTCTCAAAGTTCCTCTCAAGAGAGAAGTTAACTTTGAAATAGAGGTCCTCCCAAGTACCCAACCTATCTCAATTCCATCGTACATAATGGATATAGTTGAGCTTAAGGAATTAAAAGAGCAGTTAAAGATCTAGATAAGGTTTTCATTAGGCCTAGTGTTTCCTCATAGGGTTCCCCAATTCTTTTCGTGCGCAAGAAGGATGATTCTCTTAGAATATGGATCGACTACCTTTAGTTGAACAAAGTCACAATCAAGAATAAGTATCCTATCCCCATGATTGATGACTTGTTCGACCAAATTTAAGGTGCAAATAATTTTCCTAAGATAGACTTCAGATCTGGCTATCATCTTCTCAGAGTCAGAGAATGTGACATTTCAAAGACAATCTTCAAAACTCAGTATGGTCACTTTGATTTTGTAGTTATGTATTTTGGACTAACGAATGCTCCTGCATTTTTTATGCCGTTGATAAATAGAGTGTTCAAGCAGTATCTGGACATATTCTTCATAGTCTTTATAGATGACATTCTCGTCTATTTCCGTAGTGAAGGTGCTCATGAAAACTATTTGAGGATTGTTTTGTAGACCCTTAAGGATCATCAGTTATTTGCTAAGTTCAGCAAGTCTAAATTCTTATTGAGATCAGTATCTTTCCTTGGTCACATTATTTTTAGTGATGGAATTATAGTTGATTCTCAAAAGACTAAAGCAATAAGGAACTATCCTAGACTTATCTCTCCATCGGATATCAGGAGCTTATTAGGCTTAGATGGTTACTACAAATGGTTTGATGAGGGATTTTCTTCTATTGTTTCTCCCATGTCTATACTAACTCAAAGAAAGTCAAATTTTAGTGGTCAAATTCCTAGCGGGAAGAGTTTTTAGGAGTTAAAGACTCGACTTACCTTCGCTCTAGTATTGACCCTGCCTGAGGGTTCAAATAGGTTTGTAGTTTATTATGATGCTTCCAGGGTTGGTCTTGGGTATGTGTTGTGCAGTGAGGTAAGTTCATAGCCTATATCTCTAGATAGCATAAACCCCATTAGCAAAATTACCCAACTCATGATCTCGAGCTGGCAGCGATTGTATTGCCTTAAAAATTTTGAGGCATTACCTCTTTGGTGTTCATGTTGATGTGTTTATTGATCATAAGAGTTTACAGTATGTGTTAACATAGAAACACCTAAATCTTCATCAGAGAAGGTGTCTTGAATTATTAAAAGACTATGATATAAGTATGTTGTATCACCCGAATGAGGCCAATATTGTGGTTGATTCCTTAGTAGGTTGTCTATAGGAAGTGTTGCCTATATTGAGGATGATAAGAAGGAGTTAGTTTACGAGGTCCATCAACTTGCTATATTAGGTGTTCGACTGGTCGATTCATCCATAGGTAGTATTTGGGTTTAGAATAGAGTAGAATCTTCCATGGTTTCTAAGGAAAAGGAAAATCAAGACAAAGATCCTATCCTAGTTAAGTTGAAAGAAAAAGTTTGAGATCATAAGGTTTAGGTTTTCTCCCAAGGAGAAAATGGTGTGCTTCGTTGTTAAGAAAGGTTGTGCGTTCTAAATATAGATGGATTGAGGTAGTGATTATTAGTAGAACCTCATGGTTTGCAATATTCTATTCATACAAGAGCCACTAAGATGTATCGCAATTTGTGGGAAGTTTATTGGTCGAATGGTATGAAAAGGATATTGCAGAATTCATGGCTAAGTATCCAAATTATTAGCAGGTTAAAGTAGAGTATCAGAGACCTAGTGGTATGATTTAAGAGTTTAACATTCCTACTTATAAGTGGGAAATGGTGAATATGGATTTTGTTATAGGGCTACCTCGTATGCACTATCAGCATGATTCGATTTAAGTCATCGTGGATAGGAAACCAATTCATCCCACTTTTTTCTAGTTCATACTTCATATTCAACCAAGGATTAAGCTAGACTCTATCTCAGAAGTTGGTAAGGTTTCATGGGTTTTACTTGACCATTATTTCAGATAGAGGTACCTAGTTCACCTCTTATTTTTAGAAGGCTTTTTAGAAAGTTCTTGGTACCTAAGTTCATCTCAGAACAGCTTTTCACCTATAAATAGATGGTTAGTCAGAAAGTATTATTCAAACCTTAGAGGATATTTTAAGGGCTTGTGTTATCAATTTAAAGGGTAGTTGGGATGACCACATAGCTTTGATTGAGTTTGCTAGCAATAACATCTATCAATCTGGTATTTAGATAGCTCTGTTTAAAGATCTCTATAGTAGGAGATGTAGATCTCCTACTAGTTGGTTTAAAGTTGGTGAAGCTTCTTTGACAAGGCCAGATTTAGTACATGATCCAATACAGAAAGTTTAATTGATCAGAGAAAGGCTAAAGATATCCCAGAGTCAACAAAAATCCTATACGGATATGAGGAGAGGGGAACTTGAACTCGAAGTTGGAGATTTTGTTTATCTAAAAATTTTGCCCATAAAAGAGGTAAATATGTTTGGTAAGAAAGGAAAGCTTAGTCCCTGCTATGTCGGCCCATATTAATTTTAAGCCGTTATGGGAAGGTAGCCTACGAGTTAGAGTTGCCTGCAGAGGTAGCATCTGTGCACCCAGTTTTCCATGTCTTTTTGCTAAAGAAATGCATTGGAGATCCAGCTTCAGTCATTCCTTTATAAAGTGTGGGCATGGAAGATAGCCTCTCCTATGAAGAAGTCCCAGTAGAAATCCTTAACCATCAGATTTATAGTTTGCGAAACAAATAATTTACCCTAGTAAAAGTCTTATGGAGAAATCAATCCGTTGAGGGAGATATTTGGGAAGCAGAAGTTGATATGCGAGCCAAGTATCCCTTTCTCTTCTCTATGAATTTTAATTCAGCTTGAGGTAATGGTTTCCTTAAACTAATCCTCTCATTTTCTATCTCAGCTATTTAGCCATCCTCATGTTATAGCATACATTCATGAATTCAGTTCAGTCCATGCGTCATGTTTCAGATTTAGATATTTAGTCATGATTTCTTTCATAAGAGTTCAGTGCATGATCTCAGTTTTCCTAGTATTCCAGCTCAAACAGTTTCATTCGAGAACGAATGATCCCAAGAGGTAGATATTGTAAAATCCCATAAGCTCCTAGATAAGTTTCTAACTATTCATCATATATTTAAAGACCCCTAAAGCAATTATTTTAAACTATAGATAAGTGTCACGACCATTCACTGTGACACCCTCAAAATTTTGAGCAATTTATTTTTGCCTTCTCATGTTTGAAACATTAATTTTTGACTTAAATTGAGTTTAGGTATATTAGTAGGGTGTCTCGAAAGAGTTTTGGGATTTTTGAATGAGGTTCGGGGTCATTTTCAAATTTTAAGGTACTGTACCTCCACGATCATTGTGTCACAGAGGATAGTCTCTGCAATATTGGCATACCATGGAGAATAGTCTCTGCTATAAGAAGTATGCCATGCTGAGGTGTAAAAATCGTGCAACCTTTGTTTTATTCACCTAAGGGTGAAGGTCTTTTTGGTTTTTTCTCCTCTTTAAACTCCTTACCTATGACTTAAAACATAAAAGAGGCGCTATTTTCCCCCTTTCTCAGTCAGTAAATGACATCAATTCCTCCCCCACTCTTAATAACAAAAGGGCTAGAGTTTCTTCCACAAATTCACCTCCTAAGGTCCCAAATTCAAGTTCACATCAAGAATTCAAGAAGTTCAGGTATGTGGGATATTCATCAGTGGGTCCCTTCCACCTATTGAGTCCCAAGAACTCCTTAAACTTTCAAGTGTAAAACTCTTTTCTCTTTTATGGTGTTCCAAGTTAACCATGAATTTTATGAATCTTCTCTCAATTGTTTTTATTCTAAACCATTAAAATATATTCCCTCATGATAATTGTGTTTTCATACATTTGATTACGCAAATGTATACATCATGATTCGTTATTGAAATATGGGGTGTCATTCATGATTTTCACATACCATGGATTGTTTAATATTTGCTAAGATTAGTTTACAATAGATAGTGTTGGTGGGTTATGAACACCCAATACCCAGATATTCATACATGTCACAATTTTCAGGTTACAAGACATCCATACCATGCTTGTATCATCAAATTCATAACATTATTATAATGACAACTTGTCAGTACATGATCATATTAAATGAATAATAATACCAGTGTCATTCAGTTGGGGGTAATACTTAGCATCGAGTGAATACAGGGATGGTGGCTCCCTATTCAGTTAGGCATGAGTCATTAGTAGCAGTCCTTAATTTCTAGACCTATGGTGCCACCATATATTTCGAGGGTTCCACCGTCCGTAGAGGTATGACACCCTCATCCTTTGGGACATCAGATTAGTGGATCCACGCTAGCCAGTGTTGGTACCCTTGGCAAGGTACTAACACCCATCTAATTGGGGTTACTAGTTGGACCCCGATTTTGCTCAGTTTGGGGTATATCGGTTTTAGTTAGATCCCATAGTCTTAGATCAGTGTTAATATTATACAAATTTAGTTTTGCATGACCAAGTGTCCAGACGATCAGTTATTCAGTTAATAGTTTTATAGATTATTTCAGCACGTGTTTTATTTCGTTTCGCATTCGATTTACATGTTCGTGTATTCATGCTCAGTACCATTATATATATATATACATATATCAGCTAGTCCTTATCTCATATACCAATACGTTCAAAGTATTGATATACATATATATATAGTATCTAGTCCTTATCCCGCATACCAATACATTCAAAGTATTGATCGTATATTCTCTTTTGGGCTATGTTATTTTATAACATAGATTCGAACACTCAGTTCCCCCATCATAATTAGACAGTTCATATGACACTCAGCCACAGTTGTGGTGAGTCCTCACATATCGAGGACAAGTTATCCGTAGTTACTTTTAGTACTTTTCATTACAGTCAGTCGGAGTTAGTTAGGGGTTTATCCCATCAACTCCTTATGTTAGAGGCTTTCAAATAGTCAAACTTGATTTTAGTTTTATCAGATGTTCACATATATTGAGTATTGTTTCCAAATTATATCTTATCAGTTTTCCACATTTTAGCATCTATATATTATATTATGTTATTATTATCTTCAATGCTCACAGTATGTACTAGATCATAAGTTAGCTTGGGGTCGTTTGTGACTCTAAGAACCATGTTACGACTAGGGGATAGTCTCGGGTCGTAACAAGGACACAGAGTTAGGATTGATAAAATGTAGAAATAGTGTAACAATTATTTAGTTATATATTAATATGTTTGGTATGAATCCCTTGATGGTTGTTTGTAATTTCTCAAATTACTTGTTGATTCTATAGAGTTTAATATGAGAATATGAATGATAACAAAAGGATTATTTGACCTGGAAATCTATAGGACTGGTGTTTAATATCTTTAAAAAAGAGGTAAATCAGATAATATGTATATACGAAGTATGAGATAGTCTAGCTAGAAGACAGTTAGGAGAATTGATTATGATTAAAGAAGTTGATGATATAACTTAAGAACCCAAATTCAAATCTTGCTAAGTGCTAGAACGTAAGATGTGTAAAGGTGTATGACTTTTGCTAGAGCTGTAAGTGAATAGAGATGAGTGGTTGAATAATCGGCTAAATGGAATAGTGTCTTGACCTTAGTTATAACTTGAGTGTAAGGTTTTCTAATTAGTAACTAAATTATCAATTCACTATGAGTAAAAGGGATTTAGCTAGGTGAATGAAATAGGATGATGATTTAGAATGTAGATATCAACCTTGATGAAATATTAGTTCCTAAATAGATACCCGATTGATTGGTCTTTGGGCCTATGGTGATTAAAGATTGTATATGATAATGCTCGATTAAATAACTAGTGAATTGACCTTTGGTCATACTTATGATTTCTCATGGTAGTGGATATTCATTGTTTTTTGAAATGATGCACTTTTGATTTGACGGAATTTAATTGGTCATCATTAATAATAAGTTTTGCTTTATTGTTGTTGCATGGATCTAATGTGAATTGTGTAATTTTGATTTGCCTTCAGGCACTACTTATAGTTATTGGTTGTATTTCATATTCAACTTGCATTTATACATTCAAGTATGGTTGATATTACTTGGTTTTGGAGGATCAGGTACCACGACGATATAGATATGATTATTGATGCTGATGATGTTGATATTAAAATCATAATGTTCAAATTATTGAGAATAAAGTTGAAATAAGAAAGATATTATGCACACATCATGCATTTATACATTCATTCATATTCATTTGAATGTACATTGACATTTATATAAGGTTGATGGTCCCTTGAGTGGAGCAAATTATGTTGATGATATGTCATGGTTCCTTGAGTAGATCGAGTTATATTTTTTATATGTCATAGTTCCTTTTGTGGATTGGTTATTGATGAGATATCTTTGTTCCTTGAGTGGGCTAGTTATGTTGATGTATGTGATTTGACATCATAGCAAAGTGTGAATATAAGGTAATATTGAAGTTTGTATAAATATTTTTCTCCTGTGTAAAGAGTTGTAAACTCTATGTATATTATACTTTCTTGTCTTGTAAAGTTGTTGAGGCTAGTAATTGCCTTTGTTGTTGCAATTTCGATAGTTAATGGTAGTATAATAGGAAGCTATGATTGCCATGAAAGAGAATTTAGGGGAGAGAGAGAAGAAAGTATATAGAGTTGCCATAATAAGGTAAGTGTATAAGACTTAAGAGTTAGATTAATTCATAGAAGCTAGTTAGTTATTCATGCCCTATAGGTAAATTAATATTGCATAAAACAAAGAAAAGAAGATAAGATTGGAAGTCAAAGTAAGTTACGTGTGCTCAATTATAAACCTTGTATGCTTATCATGATTGTTATTGTTGTTGCATGTTGTTATATGTTTCTAATATTTATTGACCGATGATACCTACAATTACGTGTGATTTGTACTAACATTACACTTACTAGATCTCATTTCAGGGATATAGCCATGTTGCAGGTCAATTAGAGTCACTATAGGAGTAAAGATGATCATTCTCCAACAGAATCTATCCTCTAATCTTGCATTAAAGTTGTGTCATGATTTTTTCTTCTCCTTTTCTAGTGTTGTTGTATAATTTTAGACTAGGTTCTAGAAAGTTGTTATTTATTCCGCAATATAATTAGTAACTAATTTAATTGGATAAGAGATTTTGATTGATTTAAGGAATTATTTGGTTTTAATACTTTTAATGTATGTCTTCCACACTTGTTGAATGATTGGATGGTAAGGGTTCTCTTATCTAGGATAGAAATGGATAGGTGCTCGTGCGATACGTGGCTCGAGTCATGACAATTAGCTTGATGAAAAGAAGGACTCAAGAACTAACTATAAACTAAGTAGGTCAATTACTTGTTGAAAGTAAGTTATTAGAATGAAGAGAAATGATTAAGAATCAAAGTAATGAAACAAAGAAGTTAGAACCTGAGATTCGTTAAAGAAAATAAAGTTTCAAAATGTTGATCTGCATTGGTGAAGTGCGAGTGCACATTGGAAAGTGCTTTAGCACTCTGAGCTACAAACTAAAGAGAAAAACTCACTATTTTGTGTTTTCTTTAGGTGTGCAGATGCACACTTCTTTTTGTTATCGCAAACCTGGCGTAAAATAGTCCTAGGTAGAATGATAAAGCCTCTGAAAATTGTATCTTTCTGGTCTCCTGGTACTTCCTTTAGCCCTAGTGCTTGTCCCTCTTGGTAAATTCCCCCTTTCCAACAATCTTAATCTTTCTCTTCTCTTTCCTTTTGGATCAAATCTTACTTTTCCAATATTCTTCTTTAGCAAGTTATGAATTTCTTCTGAGAATAATATGAACTAGATGAACACACAATAACTCAAATTTGAGATTTAAGCCCCCTTGCTATGGAGAACAAACCCCAATAACTTTGAAGCCTCAATTCTCTATTAATAACTTCAGATTTTAAAATTCACTTACTTCTTCAAACTTTTCACCCAAATATGGTGAAACCGTCAAATCTTCTTCAAAATCAATTAAATATCATATTTACTCTATGAACACTAGATAATTTAATATAGTGCTAGAAACTCATTCTAAGACTCAAATCAATCTAATTTTTTAAATTTTTTGCCAAACAATTTTGACGTTCTTTTAATAGATGAACCTAGTATTAAGAGTTGTAGAAACAAATCTCTAACCTGGATTTGATATCAAATGATCCAATCTTAGTTTGAACAACTAAAATCATTATCGAAAAGAAATCAAAATAAGGAAAACATATGTGGATTATCATTAATCAATTGATTTTATAAAAAATGTGGGACTCTATATCCTCACCTGCCAATGGAATCCAATCAACTAATAATAAAACAACTTAAGAGAAAAGAGAATACCAAATGAATTCACAAATAAATGATTCTTTGATTAATCAAGTAAATGAGGTTAACACGTAATTACTAGAATCCACCCCGAATACTCACCTAAATATTAACTATTTGGGACTCCACCCAAAGCTACAAGATTAAGCTACCACTAGATTATAAACTAAAGTCTTCAAGAAAATATCTCTACTTCTCAAAACTAGGGAATGAAATGACTAAGACATGCATTTATAGTATGTCCATTATAATTATGGCCCAAAAGTGACCTTAAAAAAATCTTGCCAAAATAATCAAAAGTGCATTATTTTATGTCATTTTTCCTATATTGTACACTTTGGTATTTTTTTCCCACACTTTTGAAATGCACAATGTTGGGAAGCTCAGTGGTTGGGCATTTTTACTTCACTTGCATCCACACTTGGGCCTTTGCGCCCGCACCTCTTGTTGTGTTCAATTAGTGTGAATGGAAAAAGAAAAGTTGCTTGGAAGGGACATAACTCTTCGAGTAAAAGATACACAATTTCGGAAAAAGGTATGACTGTTTGGATAGTTGTGGTTGTTCAGAAAAAACACACTCATTCGAATGGATAGACATGACTATTCAGAAATGATACATTTTCGGTGAACCATTGCCGTCTTTCAAAAGGGGAACCTAATGGCTATATAAACCTGCATTTTTCCACAGGTTTAGGTACAAAATTTTCTACAATAAAACACTTCTTTTCTAAAATACTCCGTGTGATCATCTAATCATTAAGTGAGTTCGAAAAGAATCCAATCATTTGAGGTATCACTACAATCTAATTGTTAGGCGATTTTATCCTAGGAGGAAAATTCCATAATCTCGGGTACTTGAGAGGAATTATTCCCTTAAGGACACTCTGTGAAGTCGGGGGGCTTGGTCTTATTCTATTTCATCTAATTTTCTGAAAAAAAATACTTCTTTGAAAGGTCTTTTTGATCTTGTGTTGAGGGTGTTACTTAACTTTATTAGTGCTCTTGTTTTATACTTGAACTTGTATTGAAGTTGTTGTTTCCAAAATACAGATTCTTGTGTACCCATAAAATAATAATCTTAAGGTGAAGAGAAAATATATATGGCCAACTTCACAACTGCAAAATTTTAAGGAACAGGAAAAGTTTGCCTGAAAATGACCTCAGGCAAAGTGTTGACTTTGAACAATGTCCTATATGTACCAGAGTCATGGAAGAACTTGATTTCTGTATCACTTCTTGACAAAAATAGATTCTGTATTTGTTTCCGAAAAAATTATACTTATTAAAGGAGAAGTGTACATAGGAAAATGCTACCTCACTGAGGGCCTATTCAAAATGAATGTAATGAATGTTGAAATCAATAAAAGTTTAGTTTCTTCTTACTTGTTTGAGTCTACTGATTTGTGGCATGACAGTTAGGATATGTCAATTACAAAACATTGTGAAAACTAATTAACTTAGAAGTTTTGCCAAACTTTGAGTGCAATAAATCAAAATGTCAAACGTGTGTGGAAGGAAAATATGCTAAGCATCCGTATAAATTCGTTGAAAGGAATTCCAATCCCTTAGACTTAATCCATACTAACATTTGTGATACGAAATCAACACCATCTCATGGTGGAAAAAAGTATTTTATAAATTCTATTGATGATTGTCCTAATTTATGTCTATTTGCTAAATAGTAAAAATGAAGCAATAGATGCATTTAGGCAATACAAAACAAAAATTGAAAATCAGTTAGAGAAAAAGACCAAAACTATAAGAAGTGACACAACAACAACAAGCCCAGTGTATTCCCACACAGTGGGGTCTGGGGAGGGTAAAATATATGCAATCCATACTGCTACCTCCGAAGAAGTAGAGAGGTTATTTCCAATAGAGCCCCGGCTCAAGATAAAGAATAGCAAACAAACTCGTGATAAAACGTGAAACAGGATAGGTGGCTTAACAGGAGTAAAGAATAAAAAATAGTAAAATAGAACTTAGAGCAATACGAAATAGGGGAACTAAGAGGCATAAGAAATAAGCAATAAGAAATAGGACACCCGCCTAGTAGTAACCTCCACTCACAGACCAAAGCCACCCACTACACCCAAACTCTCTTGACAAGTGGCTCCTACCTATTGACACAGTCCTACAATTACTAACCCGGCTAAATAGGGACTCTCCTAACTATTTGTTATAACCCACGCACTCACCCTAGCCTTCTACCCTTATCCGCAACTTCCACACATTCCTATCTAGGGTCATGTCCTTGATAAGCTAAAGCTACTCTCTGTTATGTCTAATTATTTCCCTTCAGTATTTCTTTCTCCTCCTGAAGACATCCAAATCTAGCCTCTCACACCTACGAATAGGGGCATCTGTGCCCCTCCTCATCACATGCCCAAACTATAAAAAGTGATAGGGGAGGAGAATATGAATCTCCCTTTGTGCAAATATATGTAGAGAATGGAATTGTCCATCAAACTACAGCCCCGTATTTACCTCAATCTAATGGAATTGTGGAAAGAAAAAACTAAACCATAAAGAAAATAATGAATGTGTTACTTATAAGTTTAGGTTTACTGCAAAACTTATGGGGGAAGTTATCCTTACAGCTAATCGAATACTCAATAGAGTTCCCCATAGTAAGACTCAATAAATTCCATATGAAAAATGGAAAGAAAGAAAACCCAACTTGAAATATTTCAAAGTGTGGGGGTGTCTAGCGAAAGTCCAAGTTCCTATGCCTAAAAGGGTAAAGATAGGATCTAAAATGGTAGATTGTGTGTTCATAGGGTATACAAAAAGTAGTAATGCATGTCAATTTTTAGTTCATAAATTCAAACATCCAGATATCAATGAAAATACGATAATTGAATCATATAATATTGAATTCTTTGAACATATCTATCCATATAAAACTAGACATGAACAGTCTAGTAGGAGGTCTAAATGACCTCGCGATAAAACAAGTGAGGATATACATAATGATGAGAATCCATGATGTAGAACACATCAAATAACATCAACTTCGTTTGGATCGGATTTCGTAGTATTTCTCTTAGAAAATGAGCCTTAAACATTTAAAAAAGTGATGTCATCATCAGACTCATCCTTTTGGAAAGAGGCAGTCAATAGTGAAATTGACTCGATCTTAAGCAACCATACATGGGAATTGGTTGATCTTCCTCCAGGAAATAAACCTTTAGGTTCAAAATGAATCTTCAAAAGGAAAATGAAAGCGGATGTTACTACTGAAAAATACAAGGAAAGACTTGTAGTAAAAGGCTTCAAATAAAAAGAAGGTCTTGATTACTTTGATTCCAATAACAAGAAAAACATCAATTCGGATGTTAATTGCCTTGTCGCGGTATATGGTATTGAAATCCATCAAATGGGTATGGAAACAGCATTCCTAAATGGAGAATTGGAGGAAGAAATTTACATGGAACAGCCTGAGGGTTTTGTAGTTATAGAAAAATAAATAAGGTGTGTAAACTTGTTAAATCTCTTTATGGACTAAAACAAGCACCTAAATACTGGCATGCGAAGTTTGACTAAACCATGTTGGCAAATGGGTTCAAGATAAATGAATGTGATAAATGTGTTTACATTAAAGACACTCCAAATCACCAAGTCAATGTTTGTCTGTATGTGGATGATATGTTGATCATCAGTGGAGACATTTCTGACATAAATGCTACAAAACGAATGCTCGAGAGCATGTTTGATATGAAAGACCCTGGAGTTGTGGATGTGATCTTAGGAATAAGAATCCATAGAACTACATAGTGGTTGGCATTAGCACAGTCTCATTACATCGAAAAGGTACTTGACAAATTCAAGTATTTGGAATTTGGTATTGCTAAGACTCCATTGGATGTGAGCCTCGCACTTCAAAAAAATGAGGATAAAAGTCACTCACAAGTGGAGTATGCAAGAGTGTTGGGATATTTAATGTATATAATGAATTATACTTGATCGGACATAGCATGTGCTATTAGTAAGTTGAGTCTGTACATGAGTAATCCCAACAAAACTCATTAGATGGAAATGAAAAGAGTTTTGGGATATCTTAAATACACTCAAGACTATCTTTGCATTATAATAAATATCCCACGGTACTTGAAGGATATAGAGATGCAAATTAGATCACCAGATCGAATGAAGTAAAATCCATAAGAGGATATGTATTTATGTATTTACTATAGATGGAGGAGTAGTCTCTTGGAAATCATTCAAACAGACATATATTGCTTGCCCTATAATGGAATCTAAATTTATTGCATTAGATATAGCCAGTAGAGAGGTAGAATAGCTCTGAAATTCTTTGGAAGATATTCCTTATTGGCCCAAACCTTTGGCACCAGTATGTATACACTGGGATAGTCAAGATGCAATAGGTATGGCAGGGACCATGATGTACAACGGTAAATCTCGTCATATAAGATGGAGACATAATACCATTACAGAACTTCTCTATAGTGGAATTATCACTGTTGACTATCTGAAGTCAAAGGATAATGTGTCGGATCCACTTACAAAAGGCCTATCTAGAGAAGGAGTTGATAGGACATCTAAGGGAATGGATTTACAGTCTAGGATAAGTCAGCATGGTGGTAGCTCTACCTAGCAGACTGGAGATCCCAAGAGCTAGGTTCAAGGAGATCAAAAAAAGTTGTGTCTTAAAGGTTCAATATTGTGAGTATACCCGATCCATTCTCATGATATAGACAATGTTTAGTAAACAAGGATAAGACTTACGGAGTGAAGTCTTTTAATAATTATCTAAATTTGGAAGATTTGACCAAATAGTTTAATTTATGAGATTAAACATTTAGAAATCACCTATGTGAGGGTGAAGTGGAAGCCGCTTCAAGGAGAATGTTAATAAAGGCCTATTCTCTAAGCTCTCATGCGATCGAGTCGTGTTTATAGCTGAAATAAATAAAACCATGAGAACCATAAATGGTAAAAGGCTGGTTGTGTGACATATGTTGTCTAAGTGTACATTAAAGCTCGACAGTTCAAAGATATTAAATCTACCGATTGACTAAGTACATATGATGCATGTTCAATATGGAAAGTTCAAAGAAATACCCATTTATCCATATGCGATCAGTCTTTGTTTGATGATCACATACTCGTCCGTAAAATTTTGCAGAGAGTAGCCATTTCCCATTCATGTGGGGGATTTTTGAGTTCAATTATTGTGAATGAAAAATGAAAAGTTGCTTGAAAGGGCCATAACTCTTCGAGTAAAAAACACACTATTTTGAGAAAAGGTATGGCTGTTTGGATGGTTGTGGCTGTTCGAAAAAAGAAACACTCTTTCGAATGAACAGACATGACTGTACAGAAAGGATACACATTTTCGGTGAATCATTACCACTTTTACAGTGAACCATTGCCACCTTTCCAGTGAACCATTACCACCTTTCAGAAGGGGCACCTAATGGCTATATAAAACTGCATTTTTCCACAGTTTAGGTATAAATTTTTATGCAATAAAATACTTATTCTTTTCTGAAATACTCAGTGTGATCATCTAATCATTGAGTGAGTTTGATGAGAATCTGATCGTTTGAGGTACCACTACAGTCAGATTGTTAGGCCATTTTATCCTGGGAGAAAAATTCCATAAACTCGGGTACTTAAGGGAAATTATTTCCTTAAGGACACACCATTAAGTCGGGGGGCTTGGCCTTATTCTATTTCATCTAATTTTCTTTAAAAACACACTTCTTTGAAATGTCTTTTTGATCTTGTGTTGAGGGTGTTACTTAACTTCATAAGTTTTCTTGTTTTATACTTGAACTTGTGTTGAAGTTGTTATTGTCAAAATATAGATTCTTGTGTACCCGTAAAACAACACCTCTAACACACAAGAGGTCCACAACATCAACTTTTTCCTCTTCATTCATATGGCGTTCCACAAGTTGTAAGCCTTATTTTGATGCTCTTCTAAGGTTTCTAAGGCCTCCTTGTTCATGAACAAAGCTTGTAATTTCTGAAGTTTCTTGGCTTGATTCCAAGTGAAACTTCTTGTAGGAGTTGTGCTTGGTGATACCGTATCAAATGTAAACACATTTTTCACACTCATTGACCTTAAACCGATTTACCAACATTATTTGTCAAACTTTGCATGCCATTAGTTAGGTGCTTATTTTAGTCCACAAAGTGATTTAACAAGTTTGCACACTTTTCTCTCTTTTTCAGGAACTATAGTACCCTGGGGTTGTTCCATTTAAATTTTTTTCTCCAACTCTCCATTTTTGAAAGTTGTTTTCACAACCATTTAATAGATTTTAAGATCATATACTTCCGCTAGTGCTACTAACATCTGAATGAATGTTACTCTTGTTAATTTATGTCAAATTAATCAAGACCTTTCTTTTATTTGTATCCCTTAACAACAAGTCTTGCTTTATATTTATTAATGACTCCATAAACTTTTTTTTTAAAGATATATTTTGATCCTAAAGGTTTATTTCTAGGAGGAAGATCGATTAATTTCCAAATATGGTTATTTAAGATTGATTCAATCTCACAATTGACTGCCTCTTTTAAAAATGATGAGTCTACAAAAGAAATGACTTTTAGAAATGTTTGATGCTTATTTTTTAGTAGAAATATCACAAAATCTGATCCAAAAGAAGTAAGGTCTTTTGACATTTACTATATTTTGAGTTCTCTTCATTAATTGTGTTCTCTTTTGGTTCTTCCCGAGGTCGTTTAGATAATTCGTTAGTCGACGTATATTTAGTTTTATAAAAATAAATGCAGTTAAAGAATTTAGCATTATCTGATAATATTATCTTGATTATCATGTGTTCATTATTTTGCTAACTAGATTTTTGTTTTGCGGGTAACTTTCAGTTTAATCATTTTTAGGATATAACTAGTGAAGAAAAGAAAATAATCAATTTGGACAAGATTGGTACACCTCAAATAGGAAGAAAATCATCAAATTGACAGCTATAGCACTAAGATCAAATGCAAATAACTTGATGCATGTCATATACTTTCAAAAGGAAGCTAACAGGATCTAGTATAGATATTACTACTTTAGCAAGTACTAAGGTCTGATGTAAATTTCTTCAGTCTCTTTATATTTAATTTTTTTTTCATAAAACTCAAGTACTTATAAATATAAATAACTTTGCAGTATTTTTAGTATGAAAATTGTCATGTCCAATAATAAATATATAGTGTATATTTATGATATTATTAGTGTTGTTGGAAGTTTTTTCGTTGCATCAAATTATCATAATTATTTTATTTTTTTCTGTTCAATCTATTTTTTGATATATATAAAAACTGAAAAGATGAATAAAATTTCACATCAAAGCTCAAATTGGCTAAAGCGACCAAATAGTTATCTTTTTTGGACTTTGATAATAGCAACACATCTATTCTCAAAGTGATAAGTGGCATCCGTAACCTCTAAATCCTGAATTCGACTCTAGAAAAGTTTGAAAAAAATTTATAGCTAATTTCAACCACTAACATGAATTGGATAATGAAACAAGTGTGAGGCACTTTAATATACTATTATTAATAGTAACATGCTCACAAATCCAATATTTCACATTTGACTTTTATCATTTTTTATGCTCTCAACCAAATCGAACTATAGAAATAAAGTAAATTTCATATTGAAAATGTCTCCATCAGTAAATCGGATAACTACATACATTATCATAAGCCGATCAAACGAGAAAACTAAGCATGTGGCCACGAAAACTAGGAATATATGAAAGTTTATATTTAGTAAATGACAACAAATAACAACTTGTGTATGTGTTAAATGTTGAATGGCCAACTTGTGGCACTTTGAATAATTCAACCGTATTTGTTTTCTTTATTAACTTTCGACACCTTATTAAATAAATTAATTATTAATACAATATATAAACTAGTCAAAGTTTGTTTAAAAAATAAAATAGTTTGCACGACGATCAGATCCTTGTTGTCTGTCTGCCTAAGCTTAAACTATTGCATGAAAAATCTGGAATTGGTTAAAAATGTCTAAACAGACATACAAAGTGGGATTCTTTTTCCGCCGGCAGTTCACCATGGCAGCTGCGGAAGCTCCGGCGGACATTAAGAACATATTCAATCGTTACTCGGACGAATGTGGAGTGATGAGCGTGGAGAAGCTTCATCATTTTTTGATTGAGGTTCAGAAGGAAAAAAATGCAAGCTTAGAGGACGCTCAAATCATTATCAATAACCATGGAGATCCCAAGCACACAGGCCTCCACCTTGATGCCTTCTTCAAGTCTCTCTTTTCTGATATTAATCCTCCTATCGATCCTAAACTTGGGGTACTAATTTTATTTCGTGAATATTATTATATTGTGTCTTACTTAAAACATTTTAAAGTCTATCTTTTTTCCACCAAACTGTCAGATTTCTTTACCAAATACACTAATTTCAATCAAATAGTTAGACTTTGAGACCAACCAGATAAATATATCATCATCTTACCAATGTTCCAAATCTTTTCCAATTACTATATTGTTGTTGTCTTTCAGATACTGCAAAAATAATTTATATGAGCACACCTTTCTCAAATTATATGACTCTCTTTCTAATTTAGATGTTATAAAGTATCTGACACCACTCTATTTGGGTACAACTCTCATAACTTTCTAGAATTCAAGTTTATTATACTGTTCAAATTTTTACATTGTTGTTCTGTTTTTCTCCTTCAATTTTACTTATTAATATGTAATTCAATTAATATAAACTCTTAATAAAGTCAAACACTATCATATAAATAAATAGGATGGTGTAGTATTTCAAAGTTCATGTACGTTTAATGTCAAACTTCATAAAGGAGTATTTCAGATGTAGTCTTCTTGTTGATAGATTCACTAATGTTCCTCTTTGGATTCCAGATTCACCATGATATGACTGCACCTTTATCTCATTACTACATATACACTGGCCATAATTCATATCTAACTGGGAATCAACTGAGTAGCGATTGCAGTGTTGTCCCCATAATACAAGCTCTTCAGAGAGGTGTCAGAGTAATTGAATTGGATATTTGGCCAAATTCAGACAAAGATGATATAGATGTTCTACATGGAAGGTGTGCACTAATATATGAATGTTCTATTTTATAATGACCCCTAGCTTTGTATATAAAAGATGTGCTGTCATATGAATATTGTCAAGTAAATTGGCTTGGTGAATATTTCTTAGTGACAAATAAAGAACTAGACTCTGAAACTTTGAAGCAACTTTCCTTTCGTTCGCACTTTCATCTATTGTTTCACTAGTAATCGGTTCCTATGAGCTAAAACCTCGAAAATAAACTTATGCTTTTGTGCATAATTTACATGCATATCTGTACTTTATATTATATAAACATGCTATGCATTTCTACACATATTTACATGTATACTAAGCACTAAATTAAGAATGTTGCATTTGTCACAACTGATTTAGACCTGGAGTGTAACACTACAGCTGACATGAAAGTGGATAAGTTCTACTAGCTAAATCCATATTATGAGTGTGCTAAAGTATAGGTATCTTGTTACTTTTATTAATGAACTTTTTTCTCTTTTAATATTTGGGAGTAAATTTGCATTTCAAGACTTCATATAAAACATAACATCTCTAGATTGAGATATTACTAAGGTACTAGATTTTTCCATAAAATAATTAGATGAGGTTTGAGGAAATTATTTTAGGAGTGAAGTGTTAAGAGATAATTAATCAAAATAAAAGTGTGCAGGTCTCCAAGTATATTGCAAAACTTTTAAAATAGGCGATTAACACACTCTAACTGAAAGGGCCTAAATGTCCATCTTGTTGGCACCATTTTAGAGTGTGCCATGTCTGAGGAAAAAGGGACATGTGGTTGTTTTATAAAATGAAGCGATCAAACTGAACCTGCTGAACTTGTATTGACCAGACACCCAACATTCACTAGTAGATATTACTGTTGAATAGATAAATTAGAGACGCAATGGCCATGGAGATATCTACCCACTGACTAGATTATGAAAAAAATCTGATATCATGTTTATATCTGAGTTAAATGGTGAAAGAAAGTCTAATGGGGATTACATTCAATCTAATGTGAGCAAAAGTATGTTTATTCATTGTCTGCTTGCACGGCAAATGGTTGGCATCATTTTGAATCCTCATCAATATAAGGCAGTTGGGAAGGCAAAAAAGGCCTACTATGTTAACAAGAAGGCAAGAGGAGATTGGGGTTGGCTCTGATATGTTAACAAGAAAGCAAGAGCAGATTTGTGGTGAAGTAAAGTGGAAATGGAAGCATTTCATTCTTGTGACATGGTGCAATCCAAATGCAGCGATTATAGGATGATCGTGTATGCATTTTCATTTAAAAAATAGCTCGATGATGTTTTAAGGATTATTACACATGAGAAGAGATTAAACATAAAGCAGTCAGCATAGATGTAAAGGAATACATTCAAAATTACATGTTGGATCCTAACGTTTCATGAGAGTTAGAAAAAAGACAAATTTTTCCCTTAAATACTTGTATGATAATTAACTACATGGCATTTTAACAAGCTGTAATAACCTAAGAAGTGAATTTATGATTTTATGAACAACATAAACTTTCCCTAATTAGAATAGAGATCCGCGGGAATTATGCTGGCCTCTTTTTGAAAAAAGGACATAGCTATTAGTACCAGAGTTGATAGAGATTGACGTCACTGCCTCTATGCAAAGAGAAATGTCTCTTTCTCTGTTCCATGATCAATATTTCTAATTGAAAAAAACAGCCAAAAGGAAAATTTTAGTGCTAGCTAGGTCAGTCATCATAGCTGACCTTTGCGATTTAATATAAGAATGTAATAACTCTTGGCATACCTTAATTCTTAAAGTTTCTTTGAAGTATAGTTCTCCGTAAGGTTGAACTTAAAAACTGCTTAAGGCTAGCTAAAATTTTCTTTTTCAACACTATATATTATTCTTGATTAAATTTTAGGTTCTTTAAAGAGATTCTTATGTATATGTACCGTTGTGGCAAATAGTGAGCCTCCAATGACCCAAAAATATCTGGTCACTGATTCACATGTATATGTAATGTATCTATATTGTATAAATATTGTGTTACAAGGTATAATGATGTATAAAAGATGGTATACATCTATATATAAGTGTTATAGAATGGTTATACATTGTTATATAATGTATATGTAATGCATCTATATTAAATAAATAGTGTACGACCATATATATATATGTTGTATAAACAATGTATCCACTAGATTATACACAAAATCATATGAAGAAGGAAAATTGGTCATGGGTTCTAATATTAGTTTAATGGGATAAAAGTTTTAAAGGAGAAAATATAACAAAATCAAATTTTAAGTGCGGGAGAGAGTAAAATAACCAGTGGAAACTAATGCTTGGGTTAATTTTAATAAGTTAAAAGACCGAATGACAATTTTCAATAATTTAATGATTTAGGGACATTTTTGGTTAATAATATGACAGGGTCACCTTTTTATTTAGTTTTCCCTTTTCTAATCCTATGAATATTCAGATTGACTTCTCCTTATAGTACTTGTACTTTTTCATTCTTGTTGTAGTTTTGAGTGTTATCTTCTTCACACAGGACACTGACTGCTCCAGTGGCACTAGTCAAATGTTTGAGGTCTATCAAGGAGCATGCCTTTTCTGCTTCGGAGTATCCTGTTGTAATAACACTTGAAGATCATCTAACACCAGATCTTCAGGAAAAAGTGGCTGAGGTGTGTATGTGCATTTTCTGGATATGTTACCGCCTTCTTTAATCATAATAACACTTTTCTGACTACATACTAGATGATCACTCAAACATTTGGAGACATGTTATTTGCACCTTCAGAATGTCTGAAGGAGCTTCCTTCTCCGGAGTCACTTAAAAAGCGTGTTCTGATATCAACTAAGCCACCAAAAGAATACTTACTGTCCAAGGAAGTTAAGGAAAAAGATGACTTAAAGAAAGATGCCGAGGTACAAAAAATGCATTACTACTTTTTCAATCCAGTTATTCATTGCGTCCCCTTCTTAATCAAACACTTTGATTGACCACATATTGTTTTCTAGCAGCATAACGTTGATGAAGGAGAAGATGATGAAGATGACGAAGGAGATTCAAAGTCAGAGAAGAGTGCAACTTCAGAATACAAGCGCCTAATTGCCATTCATGCTGGAAAGGGGAAAGGAGGACTATCTGATTGGCTGAGGGTTGACCCCAATAAAGTAAGACGGCTTAGTCTTAGTGAACAAGAACTTGAAAGAGCTGTAGATACTCGTGGAAAAGAAATTATCAGGTGTTTCTCTTAATTCGTCCATGAAATGAATACAAATTCTTCATTTGTTTGTGATGTTATGTGTTGGTGGAGTGATGTATAAATGTGTAGCTAGAACATCTCAATGGAAGATAGCAAGCTGAATAACTAACATCTTGAGTTCACATTCCACCTCATTTCATATGCTCCTATTCTTTATTCTCTTTTTTGCATGATCAAATGAGTAAATTAAGATGCCAGAGCTATTTGATATTTCAAAATATTTGGCACTAACAGAATTGACTTGTCAGACTGTCATATAGTAGCTAACAAGTTTCCACGTGCATGCCTGTGGAGATTTCATCAATTTACTTATACAGTGTATATGTAACTTAACAACTGTGCATATAGAAATAATATTTTTAATCAATTGTTTTAGCAATTTACTCATGTCAAACATACTTGCTAACTATGCATATCCCAAGAGAACATTTTAATTAATTGCGTATATCTCCATGATGGTTTGTTTTAGGTTCACGCAGCAGAACTTGCTGAGAATATACCCAAAGGGCATACGAGTTGACTCATCCAATTATGATCCTTTGGTTGGGTGGATGCACGGAGCTCAAATGGTAGCATTTAATATGCAGGTTAGGCTTCTTTCTCAAGAAATATAAGTTTGGGTAATCATAAGGTTAGAGCGAACGAATAATTTTTCCTTCGTGATTTCAAATATCCTCCTTAATTCTTTGTCGCTGGTATTACGTGAATATAGATTTCAAACATGCCTTGTGCCCTCTTGAAGATTCGTTTATAGCCTTGGGCAGTTTCCGTCATTTTTGTATATCACTCTTAATTAATTATTATAAGTTATTTAAATATTAAAAAATTATTAATATTTAATTTAAAAAAAAAGTAAAATAGACATTTATCACATGTCTAATTCAGCTGCTTCAACAGTGATTTTCCTATATCACTCCTAATTAATCATTATAAGTCATTCAGAGGCGGATCCTGGATTCAGAAGTTTCGGGTGCCACTTTGTTTTGAACAATAACGTATACTCCCTACGATATTTTAGGTAGTGAAGTCAATATTCAAAAAATAAAATATAATTATGTATATCAACAAATGTTGGTACTACCTGAAGGCTTGCCTAGTTGGTATTGTCAAGCGCTTTGTAAGAAGAGGTTAAGGGTTCCATTCTTCATAGCCACAATAGTTTTTTTTGTAAGAGAAAACTGACAGTATAGTGCTAAAAATTATTCTAAAAAACTAAAAATACAATGTTGAGCGAAGATTGAACCCCTATTGCTGGAGTAAAACCCAACCATTTCGACCACTTGCACCACCAATTCCTTTGATATTATTGTGGGTGCCAAACATAATATTTATACATTAACTGCACCACCAATTCCTTTAATATTGTGGGTGTCAAGCATAATATTTATACATTAACTGATACATATACACATAAATATATAGAGTTTCAATTGAGAAGTGCGGATGTCGTGGCACCCCAAACCTTCTACATAGATCCGCCCCTGAAGTCATTTATGTATCAAAAAATAAAGTAGGTTGTTCGTTCCGTGATTTTATTATATCACCCTTAATTAATTATTGTAAGTTATTTATATATTAAAAAACTAATAATATTTAATTAAAAAAGTAAAATAGATATTTATGACATGTCTGTTTCAGCAGCTTCAACCGTGATTTTACTATATCACCGCTAATTAATTATTATAAGTTATTTATATATTGAAAATTAATAATATTTAATCTGTAATGTTACTGTATCACCCTTAATTAATTATTACAACTCATTTATGTATTAAAAAATAAATAATATTTAATTTTAAAAAATAAAATAAAAATTTATGACATCTTTGTTTTAGCTGCTTCAATCGTAATTTTACTATATCATCCCTAATTAATTATTATAAGTCATTTATATATTAAAAAATTAATAATATTTTCTTTAAAAAAATTAGACATTCATGACATATCTACTTCAGCTACTTCAACCGTAATTTTACTAAATATCACATCTAATTAATTATTATAAGTCATTTAAGTGTTCATATTAATAATATTTAATAAAAAAATTAAAATAGACATAAAATGATGAATTAACTCTTGTTGTTTTAAATTAACTTAACGTTTTATATGAGACCCACTTAAATTTTTTTCATAAATATTTTTTGTTATATCACTTCTAGTTAGTTGTTGTAGGTCATTCAAGATATGTATGCTTCGATGTTTCAATCATGATTTTACTAGTCCCTCTAATTAATTATTATATTCATCTAAGCATTATGTCACTTAAATCGACATTTGTGATTTATCACCTCACTTATAAAGGATGATAAATAGGCAACAAATCGATATGTTTGCTTGTGTTGCGTGCTTAGATATTTTTTTTATATATTTGTTTATTTTACTTTTTTAATTTGTTATATATTTGAGAATGACGTAAAAGTATTATAAATCATAGTAATAATTAATAACTTAAAATAATTTAAAAACATAAAAAATTTAGTTGACTCTCAATTTTATTACTGTCACATAAATTGGGACTGAAGAAAAAGTACTATGAATTACAATAATTAATAATTTAAAAAAAATTTAAATATATAAAAAATTTAGTTAATAACTCTAAATTGTGTCAATACTCCATAAATTGAAATAGGGGGTGTAACATATATTATTTGAAAATTACGTAAGAAAATATTATAAAGCACATCTAAAAATTCTCTTTACGTCGGGTACCCCCTAGTTTATTTATGTAACCAACCTTTTGTTTTGAGTTAATAGGAAATATTACTCCCTTCATTTCAAAAAGGAATGAAAGATTTTGACTTGATACGAAGTTTATGAAAATAAATAAAATTTTTGAATCTTGTAGTCTTATATTAAAAAAACTTTTAAATCTTGTATTCTTAAATTAAAAGTATGTTAAATATAACAAAACATCCTTTAATCTTATAGTTTTAAACATGTCACATAAAAAGTTAAAATTAATATGTTACCAGAAAAGAAAAGAGATCATTCTATTTAAAATGAGGGGAGTAATATATAGTCCATCTACCTCGTTTATATGATGCACTTTTTCTTTTAATGTGTCCCAAAAAGAATGAAATTTTTTAGAACATATTTAGGCCCCATTTGGCCATGAAAATTACTTTTTTTCGAAGTTGAAGTTGGAGTTGGAGTTGTGTTTGACCATGAATATAAATTACTTTTGTTGTTGAAATTTTATGAGAGAAGTATGAGGGAAAAAAATAAAAACAAGTAAAACTTGTTTTCCAAATAATTTTTTGGAGTTGGAGTTGGAAAATTCATAACCAAACAAAGCGTATTTTAACTTTTTTTCATTAAATGAAATAATTTTTCGAAAAAAAAAAATTTCTATCACCAAACGGCTAGTTAATTTTCATCTACCATCTAACCCTTACTGATAGGACCTGTTGGTACCCAGTAGACATAAGCATTCATTCTTTTATTAGAAAGAAAATGAGAATGTGCCGAACTCTCACCACCACTCTTTTATCAAAAACTATTGATTTCTTAAGTTTTCTACCCAGTCAAATAAAAAGCAATGAAGGGAGTAATAACAATTATGTCTAATATCTTGTTGTCTCTTAATTTTTTTTCTTAAATAAAACACGCACTGTCCGTCTAACTTTTTAGTCGATTATCTTACTTCAAATGGAGAGATCTTTGACTAATCTTTAAATTTATTATTTTGTCATTTTTAGATAGAAAATTATAGCATATGGTTCTTTTTGTGTAGGTTTCTAATACGCCCATCTTTGCAATTTGTGTGTCATATCTTCTCATTACTCTTGTTTCTAAAAGAATACAATTTTTCTTTTCGAAAACTATATTGTTAGTATTTTTTATTTTGTGGACTCACATATATGCTATTTGTAAAGAAGCTTAATTTATGATCTAATAAAGTATTAAAATTTTAGGTCTAAAAGTAAATATTTATTAATATAAATTTAATTGAAATTATAAAAAATTCATTGACCTTTTCTAAAGTTTGATGGAGACTTATTGAAAAAGGTACATTTTGATTTGAAAAGGTACTTCAAAGTCTTAATAGACATGATTTGTAAATTAGAAGACAACGGTTCTTTTCTTTTTTTTCTCCATCTCAAATTAAGAACACCAGAAAGGACGATCTTCAAGGTTTAGAAGATTTTGTCTTCTTCAAAAGTTCTTGCGCTAGATAAATGTCAGTGTTCCAACCATTCTTCTATAATATCAATCATTGTCTAATGATTTATTTGTCTTCTATAATATCAATCATTGTCTAATGATTTATTTGTGTTCTATTGGTGAAATTACAATAAAAATACAACTGAAAATAACAAGTGAAGAAAATAAGAAAGACTATCTTCTTCTTCTTCGACTGAGGTGTGGATATCTCGCTTTCTTTAAGGAGACTCAAGCCCACTACAGTAAATGTTTTACCGGTCCAGTAGTAATATTCTTGACTTGTCCCCTCCAGGATACAACAGTCTTTCTCACAAAGAATAACTCAACAACCCTGTACAAGAGTTGAGTTCAAAACTCCACAAAAAGAACACCTCCCTTTAACTAGCAAACTCTCTTTTTTACTTATTTTTTTGTGAACTCTATAATAACTTATGTCACCCAAACCATGCAAGACCACCTCTATTTATTGGTGAAGAACTCTTCCATGCAATGAATCGGAAGAATGAATGATGGTAGTAAAGAGGGAAGATCAATGACTTAGAGGCTTCACGAGTTACATGAGTTACACCACATAAAGAGTAGGATAATGAAGGAATAAAGCGTGAAAGTTACAAAAGTTACATCCACTTCTACCATCATTAACTATTTTGTTTTAAGGCACAAATGAATGGGAGTTAGTGGCTGCAAACTAACAGCCATGCAACGTGAGAAGTTGCCTAATTATGGCTTTAATTTAAAGTTTAGAAACAAAGCTGCTAATAACTTTTCATGTGATGGCTATTCAATAAAGAATGTAACAGAAGGAGTGTTAAGCTAGTATGAATGCTCCATAATGTCCATATTGCCATGCTTAATAATTTTAAGTAATAATAACGTTAAAATGCTAAAAACAACATCATGTTCTTTCATAATTATTTAAAGTATTTTAACAAGTGGTATCAAGAGGAAAGTTTTATTAATTCATTAGATGTGATAGCACATAAAATCTGCTGCTTGTTATATTTTTTGGTCCTTTGTTGAAAATAATTTACGTTGGTTTACTTATTTTGATTTGCCGAATCATGGAAATGTAATTTGGTGATAGAATCTCCTCACTATTATTTTTTAAGGGTGAAATTTGGAACAAGTTTTGTGCGCAATTGTGTGCATATTTCTTTCAATTCTTCTTGTGTTCTTGGTTTTTTTTTTTTCTATTGGTTGTTGTTAGTTAAGAGAGATAGTACTGCTTCTTATGTTTGCAATGGATAAAGAATTTAAATTATTAAAATATTGGAACAAGAAACTTTTGGGCATTTACTCCCTGTTTGGAGAAACTAGAAAACGTCTTTTTTTTCTATTGGAGTCAAGAAATTGTTTGTCATTTCATGTGTTCATTAATATTTTTAAAATCAATTTCACATTATGTTATTGTGCTTCTTGGTTAAAAGTGAATAGATTGAATTAATACGTTGTTAAAGTAATTTTTATTGTGTAGATTTATTTACTTTGAACATAAGCATATTTTATCTATGCGGAATAATTATTTCAAAGGATGATTATTTTTGCCGGATTACGGATAGTTATGACTATGTGATACCTTCATAATATATGTTGATAATGTGTCAGTTCAAACAAAGACATTTTATTAGGCCATTTTAGTAATCTATGTTCATAAACTATGTATAAGAGTACCATTTACAAGTTATTATTTCTATTCAAAGACTAAATTATAATGTTGTGTTAGGTATCATGAGATAGGCTTACTTTTGTGTATATGCGTTTGATAAATATGAAGTTTTGAGTTTATTTTTTATTTTCCTTCATTTTAATTTAATTTGATTATTTTCACATATACATAATTTAATTGGTGGTTAATTGTGAACATTATTTATTTATCTAATAGTGTCTTCTATATCTGCCAATATGAATAACATGTCTTTGCTTAACGGCACAAACTTCAAGAAATGACAAGAGCACATTATGATTGTGCTAGGTTGTATGGATCTTAATTATGCATTAATATTTAATGGCCTATGGACTTGAACGAAAATAGTTTGAATGAAAAAAAGTCTGCATACGAGAAGTGAGAGAGATCAAATTGCATGAACTTGATGATGATGCAGCACTCAATTTCAGAATTCTTAAGGACAGTATAATAGAGAACAAAGATATCAAAGGTTTCTTAAAAAATCGTAGATCAATTCAATGGTAATTGATACGGGTGCAAAGAGTACAAGACCTTTCACAAGGAGTCAAGCTTGGGATTTGCAAAATCTTCAAGACATATTCATGAAGATGGAAGTGTGTGAAGGTCTTTTGAACCACTTCAAGGGATTTCACATGTTAAAGTGTGAAGAAGAGCCCTTATACTTCAAGGCCGCCCCTCATTAAGGGTGTTTTGGTCATTGGCATAAGTTGAAGAGAAAAGAAAGAGCCTTACACTCCATGGTCGTTCCTCATTAAGGGTGTATTGCTCATTTTATTTGTATTAGGCTATAAATAGACTATTAGTAGGCTTATTTCCTTTCTTAGTTGATTGTGGCTATTGAAAGAACACTGAAAGACTTTTCTCTTGTGAGAGTGTAACTAAGGCAAGCGTGGAATCACGTGTATTGAACTTTGGCTTAGAAACGGGGGTTCTTGAGGTGAAGTGATTCTCCTCTTGGGTTCACGTAAGAGCTTGGTGTTTGTTTCTATGAAACTTAGGGGTCTTAGGGTTTGATACACCCTGAGGTTCTTATTTCTTTATGGATTCTTATGTAAAGTTATTATCTTTCCTTTATTGTATGTTTTGAGTTTGCTTCTCTTCATCTTATTCTCGGTTTTAGCTTGTGTTTCGTGTTTAGTAGATAGATTATATCATTTGATATCAAGATCAAGGTTTGATTTTGTTCCAATGAAATCAATCTTGGGATTTTTATCTAGAAAATCAACAAAAAAGAGTGTCCAAAGTTCGAACAACAACAATAACAACAACCCAGTATATTCCCACACAGTGAAGTCTGGGGAGGGTGAAATATACGCAGTCCATACCACTACCTCCGTAAAAGTAGAGAGGTTGTTTCCGATGGACCCCCGGCTCAGTATCGAAAATCCAAAAATCACAAAAAAAGTAGTTGTCATGTTTTTATATCTTGAACGAATTTTGAGACTTAGATCTAAGAAATTTTTGAGTGTTTTGTTTGTTTCTAGTGTTAGATCATGTTCCCTAATACTAAAAGGGTTTAGATCTAGGATTTGAGCTTAATCCGAGTTATTTTGAGTTATTCACTATGTTGAGCTTGAAGGTTGAAGAAACTTGAAAGGCGGATCTCAAAATTTGTTGAGATTTGTGTCTTGAATATGTATGGGTTGTGATTAGGAGCTTAACATGTGCAAAAAGAAACAAAATTCATTGGCTTGGATTCAATCTTTGAATGTTATTGGTGTTCTTCATGTATTGTTGAACAAGATCATTCAAAAAAATGTTGTTTGATCCAAAAAGAAGGAGAAAGGGAGTGTACTACTAGTTTTTCTCAAAGAATATTTCAAGCATATGTCTTTCAAAGAAAGAAAGGGAAAAAAAGCATCAAGAAAGGAATATTCTCAAAGAAGAGAACAAGGGAAAGTACAAAGGGGGTCATCACAAATTCAAACTCTTTTAAGCTTGGAAAAGGGTCCATTCTTTGTATTTTCTTCATCAAAATAGATTCTCCACCTCCTAAGTTGAAGATTGATTTAATACAAGTTGAATACAAGAAATTTTTTTCAAAATTTCAACAACCAATAAGAGGCAGCCACATCATCACCCTACTCGAAATGCTTAAGCTCAAGTTTTAGAATTCTAAGTTTCTTTTCCTTGATTCATTGGTTTCATTTCTTGATTCTAGCACTAATTAACAACTAGTAATCACCTACTTAGTTGTGAATTAGTTGTTTGAGTCCATTTCTTTTGTGTTACCTTTCTTTGTGTGCTTTTATCTTTTGTGATTCGTTATAGTTTCTTGGCTCAAGTACGAACAATATTTCTTTGAGTCTTTCAAATGAAAATCTATTTTGGGCAAGAGTAGGAATCACCCCTCAACTCCTCATGGATTACAAGCCAAGATTCAAAACTTGTGAAACTAAGTGTAAGGTAACCAAAGGTGTGAGAGTGTTGTGAGGATATTTTGAACTAACTAGTTTATTGTTTTTGTTGTTGTCTTTTCTTAGGTACAATAGCAGTGGAAGGAGGAACATCACAAGCCATGGATAGTAATGCTAATAATACTATCTTGGACAATCTTGAAGCTATAACCTGTACCCTTGCAAGGCTGGAAAAGGATATGTCTTTAGTGAAAGGGGATATAACATCAATGAAAGGGGATATGTCTACTTTAAGTGGGGGGATAGATCATGTGGAAAGTCAGAGGAACTCCCAAGCCTCTACTCCTCAACACTATCATGTTTCCTCAAGTGGACATGCTCAAAATACTTCTACTACCATTACCCCAGAAATATTCCACTAAATGTTCAATCCACCAAGGCCTCCACAAAATGTCACCACCAAAACTACCACATACCCTCAAACCCGAAACCCCACTAGACCACTTTATCCTCAATTTAATCAAAACCAAAACTTGAAAGCCAAATGGCACCCCCAAACCCAAATTCCCCACTCCAAGATCTACTTAACCAAATGCCATTTCCAAACCCGAACCTTTCATTCCAAGCTCTACTTAACCAAATGCCTCATACTCCACCAAATCCAATTCCCCTATTCCAAGCTCCACATAACAAAAATCAACCTGTCCATGTAGAGGAATATGGAGCCTATTATGATGCCTACATAATGGAAGTAGAGATGAGAGGTAGACGTATGAATCAAAAGGGATTTAGAGGTCAAGGAGGAAGAGTTGGTCAATGGAACCAACAAGAAAACTGCCACCAAGATAGAGATATGGATATCAACTCCATCAAAGTTAGTCTTCCAATTTTCAAAGGTGAGAGTGATCCCAAAATATATCTTGAATGGGAGTCCACTTATGAAAGAATCTTCCAAGTTAATGATCTCACCGAAGAAAAGAAGAGTTGGTATGCTATTTCTCACTTTGAAGGTTATGCCAACACATGGTGGGAGTATGTAAAAAGATTTGGGGATGAATTGAATAAGGGAGAAACCCCTCTATGGTATAGGTTGAGGTACCTTATTGGACAAAGATACTTACCGGAGAGTTATAGGTATGAGCTCCTTGCCAAGTTGTACAATTTGAGGCAAGGTAGCAAGAGTGTCATGGCTTACTTTGATAAGTTCCAACAATTGATTTTGAAGCTTGATCACTGGGGAGAACAAGTGAACCATGACATCATACGCTTTAAGGTTAGTTGAACAAAGACATCTCTTCACGCATGACTCTTCACAAGTTTGAAACCATTGATGGTATCTTCCAAGTGGCATTAGAAATTGAAAGGGTGATTAAAGAGAAAGCAGCCTACAAATCAAAAGCTCATCAATCACCCTTGGTTTGGTCTAAGGACAAAGAATTGGTTCAATCATCCCCAACTAGGCACAAGAACAAAGATCCTAATCCAATGCTCCTCAACCCGTGACCAAGGCTGCCCAACACTATCCTCCAAGAAATAAAGGTAAACAAAATCCTCTTTCTCATTCTAAGGGATTTCAATGCTTCAAATATCAAGGGTGGGAACACAAGGCTAGTGAATGTCCAAACTAGAGAAATGTGATCCTTAGGGAAGGAAAATTGTATTATCTTAGAGAAGAGGTGGGAATTGAATCGGAGATCTAAATATCCTACCATAGAGAGCTTCAAATGGAGACATCTAAATACTGAAATGATAGTTATTGTTGTATGCAAACTCAATCAAAGGCAAGTGGTCATCCCAACTACCTTTGAAATCAATTGTAAACTCCCTTAGCATATCTTCTAGAGTCTAAATGGTCCTTTTTGCTTGACCATCTGTCTAAGGATGAAAGGTTGTACTGAGATGAATTTGGGTACTAAGACCCTTTTGGAATGATTTCCAAAAATGAGAGGTAAACTGGGTACCTCTGTCTGAGATAATAGATAATGAAACACCGTACAATCTGACCAGCTCCTTGATGTAGAGCTTGGCGTAATCCTCGGCTGAATAAGTGATATGAACTGGAAGGAAAAGAGCTAATTTGGTCATTCTGTCTACAATGACCCAGACTAAATCATGCTGACGATGAGTTCGAGGCAAACCCATCACGAAGTCCATGTTCACAACTTCTCACTTCTAAGTAGGAATACTGAACTCCTGCATAGGACCACTAGGCTTCTAATGCTCTATCTTAACCTGCTGACATGTAGAGCACTTAGCAAGAAACTCTGCAATATCTCTTTTCATCCCACTCCACCAATATATTTCCCGCAAATCATGGTACATCTTAGTGGACCCTGGATGAATAGAGTAACATGCACCATGTGCTTCTGCAAGAATTTGCTGCCTTATGTTATCTATGCTTGAAACACAGAGAAGACCCTGGCGACGAAGGACGCCATCTCCCCTTTGGGAGAAAACTTCTATATTCTGATTCTGAACAGACTCTTTCAACTTGACTAGGCTGGGATCTCTATCTTTCTTTTTTTTTACCTCAGAAACTAGAGATGATTCTGAACTACTCTGAACACATACACCACCTCTGAAGAGTCAATTAAGACAATGCCTAGTCTAGCAAGCTAGTGGACTTCCTGGACTAACTTCTTCTAACTATCATCAACATAAGAAATATTACCCATGGACAGTCTACTGAGAGCGTCGGCCACTATGTTGGCCTTTCTCGGATGATAGAGGACACTCATGTCATAATCTTTTAAGAGCTCTAACCACCTTCTCTGACGAAGATTGAGATCTTTCTGAGAAAAGACATGCTGAAGGCTGTTATGATCTGTGAAGACATCTACATAAACTCCGTATAGATAATGCCTCCAAATATTTAAGCCAAAGACTACGACTGCTAACTCAAGGCCATGAGTAGGATAATTCCTCTCATGGGGTTTAAGCTGGTAGAAAGCATAGTCTATGACCTTACCATGCTGCATAAGGAAACAACCTAAACCCACTCTAGATGCATCACAATATACTACGAAACCATCTAAACCATCTGGTAATGCTAGAACTAGAGCTGAGGTGAGTCGAGTTTTTAATTCTTGAAAAATCTTCTTGCATGGATTTTACCACTGAAACTTGACTTTCTTCTGAGTCAATTTGGACATAGGGGATACAATGGATGAAAATCCTTCAACAAACCATTTGTAATATCCATCCAAACCCAAGAAACTCCTGATGTCTGATGGAGAGACAGGGTGAGGCCAGTTCCTTACCGCTTCGGTCTTTTGAGGATCTACTCTAATGCAATCACCAGAGATAATATGGCCAAGGAATGCTACTAATCTTAGCTAAAATTCGCACTTACTAAACTTGGAGAATAGCTGATGATCTCTGAGAGTTTGAAGTGCTATTATGAGATGGTCTGCATGATCTCGCTCAGTGCGGGAAAAAACCAGAATATCATCTATAAAGTCTATGACGAACATGTCTAAGTACTGTTTGAACACGCGGTTCATCAAGTCCATGAAAGCGGATGGGGCATTGGTAAGACCAAATGACATGACTAGAAATCCAAAGTGACCATACCACGTACGAAAAGCTGTCTTTAGAATATCACATTCTCTAACTTTGAGTTGATGGTAGCCTGATCTGAGGTTTATCTTAGAGAAATAACTGGCACCCTGAAGTTGGTCAAACAAGTCATCAATTCTGGGAAGAGGATACTTGTTCTTGACCGTAACCTTATTGAGTTGATGATAATCAATAAACATTCTGAGAGAACCATCTTTCTTGCGTATGAATAAGATTGGTGCATCTCACGGGGAAATGCTGGGTCTGATGAATCCTTTATCTAAGAGATCGTTCAAATATTCTTTCAGTTCCTTGAGTTCTGCTGGTTCTATTCTGTATGACGGAATATAGATAGGCTGAGTGTCTGAAAGAAGATCAATACCAAAGTCTATTTCCCTTTAGAGAGGAATCCTGGAAGATTTTTGGAAAAGACATCAGAATATTCATTCACTACTGGGACTGATTCGAGACTGGGAGCCTCAGAACTGGAATCTCTAACATGCACTAGATGATAAATACATCCCTTAGATATTATTTTCCTTGACCGAAGGTAGGAAATAAGTTGACCACTAAAATCGGATACACACCCTTCCATTCTAGGATGGGTTCATTTGGGAACGGAAACTGAACTATTCTATTTTTGCAATCAACTGTGGCATAGCAGGAATAAAGCTAATCCATGCCGAGAATGACATCAAAATCAGTTATCTCTAACTCGACGAAGTCTACTGAAGGGACTTTATAAAATATCATAATCGGGCAGTTCCTGTATACTCGCCGGGCTATGATGGTTTTACCCACTGGGGTAGAGATTGAGAAGGGCTCGAATTTTGGGACTAACTCCAAAATCAACTGCTATATAAGGAGTAACAAAAGACATAGAAGCTCTTGGATCTAGCAAAGCGTAAATATGCACATAAAAGATCTGTAATGTACCAGTAACTACATCAGGAGAACTTTACTAATCATTTTTGAGTTTGAAGAGCATAGAGACGATTTAGACGTTGCCCGCTAGTAGCACTGGAAGTGGCACCCTGCTGATTTGGGCGATCAGAGTGAGCTAAAGAGCGATTCTATTGACCCTGAGGACCTGGCTGCGGATAGTATCTATGGCCTAGCTTGCCACAACCAAAATAAATGCCACTACTTGCTCTAAACATACCCTGATAGTGCTTACCACAAGTATGGCAAAGAGAATATGTACAGACACTGCTAACACTTTCCTGAGGTTTAGAGCCTGGCGCTCTATTTTTCTTACCTTCTCTGAACTTAGGAACTAGAGCACTAGTTGTAGAGGGAGCTGGAACTAATGACTTAGGATGAAACTAGAAATGGTTTCCTCCTTTTGACTTAGGCTGAGCAAAGTTGAAACTAACTATCTTCGCTCTCTTATTTTTTTCTCCCTCTACTTAATATTATGTTTCTCTATCTGTTAAGCATGGGTCATAAGTTTAGCTAAGGTCATGTCACTATTCAGCATGGCATATCTGTACTCATTAACCACCCTGTCATTTACCCCTGAAGCAAACTTACTCATCTTGGATCTACTGTCTGCAACCACATGAAGGGCATACCTGGATAATTGAGTAAACTTAAAAGAATACTCTTTCACTGTCAGATTTCCCTGCCTGAGGTTGATGAACTCTTATCACCTTGGCCTCTCTAAGATCTTGGGGAAAGAATCTGTCTAAGAATGCAGTGACAAATTCCTCCCACTCTATAGGACCTGCATCATCTAATCTTTTAGACTTCCACTGTTTGAACCAAGCATGAGCTATATCCTGCAACTGGTATGCATCTAGCTCAACACTCTCAACAATAGTCACCCCCATGGCATCTGTCACTTTCTAAACTTAATCTAAGAATTCTTGAGGGTCTTCATCTACCTTAGACCCGAGGAAGGTTGGAGGATTTATTCAGGTGAAGTCCCGAATCCTTGCTGCAGCTAAGTTGGCCACTGGGTTAGCCGGAATAACTGATGGCCGTTCATTATGAGCAGCGACTGATTGAGCAAGAGTGGTAAATATGGTCCTGAACTCCGTATGAGAAACATGATTGCCCAAAGGTTCTTCGGGCTGAGGGTAATTTCTTCTCTTAGGAGGCATGTTCTGAAATAAAGAGAAGAAGCAGATTAGACTGAGAGACTGACTTGTGATTATACTTACAGGCACGACATGAATACTGAAAAAAGGGAAACTATTCTTAAACATCTCATAGTCTCTTGAACATAAATGTGGTGCGCAACACACCCATGTACAAGACTATACTAGATGCGGTTTTTCAGACTTCCTAGGACTCTATTGAACCTTAGGCTCTGATACCAAGTTTGTAACGACCCGATTTGCTGAACCAAAATGCTACACGATGCTTATGACCCTGAAGGACCACAAGCTAACCCATGACTGATATTTACCTGTATACTACATAAGATAACATAATAATGCAGAAGCATGCACTGAAAAGCCATAAGGTTCGATCATGAACATAACTGAATAATGTAACATCTGTGTGGGGTAATAGAATACCTAAAACAAAACTAAAGTCTAAAACATGATAGTTTGTATCGAATCTGCATCTAGTCTAAAAGCTTCTACTATCTGAAGAATTTGAATAAGGAGTTGATGCGATATGTCCCCAACTAACTCCAACTAATAAGCTAATCAATAAGATACTAGAAAATCATTATGTCCTCAAAGGATTAGAAATCACTTCTAATCTGACTGCTGAATCTAGAATCAACTGCTGATCTGGAACTCATGTCTCTAAACCTCTGGTGTAACATAAAAAAAAAGCACTATAGCGTGAATGCGTCAGTACATATGTACCGAGTATACATGTGAGGTAGGCTATATGCAAGGGTTTGCATGCATGATCAATACCGATTGGCTGTCTAATATGAATGTGAGAATGCATAAATAAATATGCAACTGTAACTAACAACGTGATAACATGATAATGTTATGTGGTAGCATGACTACTGAGTTTGGATACTAATAACATAACAAAACTGATAACATAAATGATTGTATCTGAATATAACTGATAACGTGGGTGACTATATCTGAATATAACTGATAACGTGGGTGACTATCGCTGATAGTCCTGAATCTGATGGAACTATCTGAGTTTCATACTATATCTTAGTTGACTATGTCTAACAGTCCTGAAATCTGAAGAACTATCTGAGTTCTATTACTGAGACTGATTGACTATATCTGACAGTCCTGATTCTGTAACATGAAACTGTGGGAAGTAGTATCTTACCGGCATGCCCCAAATGTGCTATAATAGCTAAGCTGGGGTCCAATCTATGCCCTGATTGGAAGGGTGTCAATGCCACACCACTGGTAAGGACAACATGTGAGTAACCCTCATATAACAGTTAAATCTAGCAAGAATCATGGCAACCCTCACATAACAGGTTAAGCCACCTCATCTACCCTCATATCACAGGCTATGATGTCTCAACCTATGCAGGCTACATAGTTCTGGAATGCAAGGATTTCTTCTAAGAATCACACCCTCATATAACAGGTGAGTCCCCATCCTTGGGTTCACTTGATGCTAATTCCTACTCCCATCTAAATGGACAATGAACATGATTTACTAAACTGAACTAGGCATTTAATCAAACATATGACAGGCATGGTATATGTAAACATCATTATTCAATTCTAATTTCATCACTCAAGGGTTTAAATCTTAGGGTTGCATGAATCTATGGCTATAGTAATTGAACCCACATAGAAACTATCAACAATCATGGAGTAGAATCCAATTTCACATTTATCAACATGAAAGAGAACATACAAAGCATGAAAACACAAAGAAAATCCATAACTTGTAGTTAAAAGGGATTCTTGGACTTTATGGATGAAAGGATTCCATGAATGAATACTATGCATACCTTAGATCATGATTTCGTAAAGATTGATGGTGAAACCTTCCTAAATTTGAATCCCTAATAGAAACCCTAGTTTGTTCTTGAGATAAACTTAAGAGAAACTAATATGTTTTAGGTGAAAAGTGGTTGAATCACGTGTTAAAGGTATTATATAGGGGTAGAAAGTTGACCCTTTTAACCCTGGACATGTCATTAAATTTTCAGTAAAATTTTCTGAGTTGGGCACTTGGCGCGACGCGGCGTTATCGCATCGTATCACTGGAAATTGATAATTGGGAAACTGCACGGTGGCGCGACGTGGACATATCGTGTTGTCACCCTATCTATGACCTAGAAGTTTGATGCGAGGCACCGTTATCACGGAGCAACATTAGAATTCGACAATTTCCATTTGAGCTATCTCCGTGACGCGCTGAAGACTCAGGTCAAGCACTGTCTCACTAAAATGGCTTTAACTCTTCGCCCGGGAGTCAGATTTGGGCAAATTATATATCGATGGAAAACTTATTCAATTTTCCATGTGATAGGAAGTGAAAATTATGGAAATACCACGTGTATAAGAATAAATTATTATTTCAAAGAAAGTTTTAATATCCTTGAGAGGATTTTCAAGCTAAGAAAAAACACGAGTATTACAATCTAGCAAAGCATAAACATATACAAGAAATATTTGTAATGTACCAGTAACCACATCAGGAATTTTTCTGATCTTTCTGGGATTGAAGAGCATAAAGTCGATTTAGGCGCTGCCCGTTAGTAGCGCTGGAAGTGGCACTGTGCTGATTTGGGCGATCGAACTGAGCTGAGGAATGGAGATGACTCTGATAACCTGACTGGGGTTAGTCTCTAACTCTATGTCATGGCTTTCCACATCTAAAACAGACATCGCTACCAGCTCTGCAAGTATCCTTGTGGTTTTTACCATAATCTGACAAAGGGGATTTGTTTGGGCATTGCTGACACTGCCCTGAGACTTAGAGCCTGGTGCCCTATCTCTATTACTATCCTTGAACTTAGGAGCTAGAGCACTAGCTGAAGATGGAGATGGAACTTATGGCTTAGGATAAAACTGAGAATAGTTTCCTCCTTCTGATTTTAGCTAAACAAAGTTGAAACTACCTGTCTTTGCTCTCTTATTTTGCTTCTCCCTCATCTTAATCTTCTTCTCCTCTATCTGCTAAGCATGAGTCATAAACCTAGCTAAAGTCATGTCACTATTCAACATCGTTGACCATATTATCATTCACCCCAGAAACAAACTTACTCATCTTGGCCCTGCTGTCTGTAATCACATGAGGGGCATATCTAGCTAATTGAGTAAACTTAAGAGAATACTCTTTCACCATTATGTTGCCCTACCTGAGGTTGATAAATTCTAACCCCTTAGCCTCTCTCAGCTCTAAGGGAAAGAACCTCTCTAAGAATGCAGTGACAAACTCCTCCCACTCTATAGGCCCTGAATCATCTGGCCTTTCTGACTTCCACTGCTTGTACCAAGTGTGATCAATATCCTACAACTAATATGCATCTATCTCAGCACTCTCACTAGGAGTAACCCCCATGATATCTATAACTTTTTGAACCTGATCGATGTATTCTTAAGGGTCCTCATCTAACTTAGACCCGAGAAAGGTTGGAGGATTCATTTGGGTAAAGTCTCGAATCCTGGCTGTAGCTGAATTAGTGATTGGGTTGGCTGGAATGACAACTGGTCGTTCATTCTGAGCAGCAACTAACTGAGCAAGAGTAGTGAATGCAGCTCTAAACTCTGCATGAGAAACATGTTCGCCCAAAGGTTCTTCAGACTAAGGGGCTGACTGATTCTCGTTTCTTCTTTTAGGAGGTATGTTCTGTAGAAGAAAAGGAGTAATGGATTAGACTGAGAGATTGACATAAGATTATGCTCACTGGCATAACATGAATACTGAAAGATAGGAAACTGTTCCTAAAGCATCTTATAGCCTCTTGTACATAAATATGGCATGCAATACACCCATGGACAAGACTTTACTAGATAGGATTCTATTGAACCTGGATCTGATACCAAGTTTGTAACGCCCCAAATCTGGTACCCAAAATGCTACATAGTGCTCATGACCCCGAAGGACCACAAGCTACATGACCCCGAAGGACCACAAGCTAACCCATGACTGATATTTGTACCTGTATACTGCATAATATACTGTAGATTGCAAAAACATGACTGATAGGCCATAAGGTTCAAGATTGTAACATAACTGATAAAGATATAACATCTGAATGGGGTATGAAATATTGAGTTGACTGTGTCTAACAGTCATGAATTCTGTAGAACTATTTGAGTTCTATTACTGAGACTGAATGACTGTATTTGACAGTCCTGAATTCTATAATTGAAAATATGGGAAATAATTATCTAATCGACATGCCTCTAATACGCCATTATGGCTGAGTTAGGGTCCAATCTGTAACCCCAATTAAAAAGATGTCAATATCGTGCCACTAGTAAGGACAAGCTATGGGTAACCTCATCTAATAGTGTCGCTTAAAAGAGAACGGTGGAACCCTCATCTGATAGTGTTTATCCACCTCATCAACCCTTATCTGACAGTGTTGATGTCTCCACCCATGCTGGCTAAATAGTTCTGGAATGCAAGGATGACTTCTAAGAATCACACCCTCATGTGACAGTGTGTGTTCCCATCCCTAGGTTCACTCAGTGCTAATTCCTACTCTCATCTGAATAGACATTGAACAGAGATTACTGAACTGAACTAAATTAACTAAATTAGTTGAATTCTATTGACTATCCAAATATTACTAAGATCTAATAACTAACTGAGATTACTGAGATTGCTAATTTTTTCCTGAGTTATGAGACTGATTGAATTCTACTGAACCTGGCTTGACTGAGAGTATCTTGAAATATGACACTGATTCTAGGCACACAGCTATATTTTTTGGGCGCAAGTACCCCCAGGATTTGATGGAAGGAAACTGACAAGACATGACATTCTTGAATGCATGACTAACATCAACAATCCATAATACAATAATTAAAGATATTTCATAGGCATTTGATTATCATAGCTTGATATGTGAATAAGATAGCATGTATACATAGAATAATTTTATAAGGCTAACTCATGAGCAGTCCAACAACAATTTTAATACATAATAATAACATGGAAGTCATTTTGGATCACAATTAAGCTATAGTGCATAATTTCTATCCTCCTAGGCATTTTATCAAAGAACTTACATGCACAACTTAAGGCATGGTGAAACCATCAAATTTCACAAATCAAAAACCACCAAATTAATGGTTTTCAATTTATATGCTAACGTAGTTTTCATTGGGAATCAAACAACAACCATCACATAACTTGAGCAACCCACAACATAATAATCATGATTCATAATTTAAAATAGGATTCTTGAGCTTTATGGATCAAAAGAATCCATAAATCAACACAATTCATACCTTAGTTCTTGGTTTAGCGAAGATTGATGGAGATACTTTCTTGAAATTAAATCCCTAATTGAAACCCTAGCTTGTTCTTGAGAGAAAATTAAGAGAAACTAGTATATTTTGGGTGAAGAATGGCTAAATCACGTGTTATTGGGTTCAAATAGGGGTGGAAAATTAACCCTTTTAACCCGAGTCTTTTAAATTCAGTAAATTTTTCCCAAATTGGACCCCTGGCACGATGGGCGCTATCATGCCGTGTTACTGGAATTTGACCATTAAGAAATTAAGGGATGGCGCGATGCGGAGCCATCGCGTTGCTACTTCATTTGTGACCTGAAATTTTGGAGCGACATGGAAAAATTGTGCTAAGACACTAGAAAAAAAGGAAAATTACCATTTTATCTTGTGGCGCAGCACGCCACTGACCAATTTGGCACTGTTTTACGATGGGAACTTGAAATAGTCATAACTTCTTACCCGGTTATCAGATTTGAGCGAATCTTATATCGATGGAAAGCTTATTGAATTTCCCACATGACAAAAAGTGAAAATCTTACAAATTACCCATGGAATAAACATCATTTAATTTAAAATATAATACTAGACATTCTTGGGATGAAATTAGCTAGGAAACTCTGGGGGTATTACAATTATCTCTTGGTGTTTATCATGGCCACTTTCTTGTGACATTTGTACTAAGTTTTTCATGATTAAATCAAAGGATTAGTGGTTATATTTCAAGTGTGTACCACCTTGGCATGATGATGTTATTTGTTGCACTAACCATAACCCTTATGCCATGAGGATGTTGTACTTGTGTGTCCTTTCTTTGATTTTGAAAGGTGTGAATTTGAGGTCAAATTTCTTTTAAGATGGAGAGGATAATATGGGTGCACAAAGTACAAGACCTTTTATAAGAAGACAAGCTTGGTATTTATAAAATTTTCAAGACATATTCATAAAGATAGAAGTGTGTGAAGGTATTTTGAACACTCCAAGGGATTGCACATGTTGAAGTGTGAAGAAGGGGCCCTTACACTCCAAGGTCTCCCCTCATTAAGGGTGTTTCGGTCATTGGCACAAGTTGAAGAGAGAAGAAGGAGTCTTACACTCCATGGTCGCCTCTTATTAAGGAAGTATTGGTCATTTTATTTTATATTAGGCTATAATCAGACTATGATTTGGCTTATTTCCTTTCTTAGTTGATTGTGGATATTAAAAGAACATTGAAAGATTTTTCTCTTGTGAAAATGTAACTAGGGCAAGTGTGAAATCACTTGTATTGAACTTTGGCTTAGAAATGGGGGTTCTTGAGGTGAAGTGATTCTTCTTTTGGTTCCGCGTAAGAGCTTGGTGTTTGTTTCTATGAAACTTAGGGGTCTTAGGGTTTGATACACCCTTAGGTTCTTATTTATTTGTGGATTCTTATGTCAAGTTACTATCTTTCCTTTATTGTATGTTTTGAGTTTACTTCTCTTCATCTTGTTCTCGATTTTAGCTTGTGTTCTTAGCTTATGTTTAATGTTTAGTAAATAGATCCATATCAGTAATGAAAAGGTTGAAATAAGTACTAATCTTAATAAGATAGTTTCAATGCGATATAAAAAAAACATAAGGGAGTACATATGGAAATGTCTTATCTTGTGATAAAATTTAGGATCTTTAAGCTTGAATTGTCTGATGACATACTTATACACCTGGTTTTGATCTCTCTTCCAACACAATTTAGTTAATTCAAAGTTTCATACAATATTCAAAAAAGAGAAATAGACTTTAAATGTGTTTATAGCTCAATGTCTGTAAGAAGAGGAGAGAATGAAATAAGAGAAGATTGAAAGTGCTCATTTGGCATCTACCTCTGGAATAAAACCGCTTTAAATGAAAGAAAAAAAGAGTACGACTAAGAAAACTGCAAATGAAGGAACATCGCAATCCAAGAATCCAAAGACTTGTTTCTTTTGTAAGAAAATTGGTCACACAAAGAAAGAATGTTCTAAGTACGCTGACTAATGTGAAAAGAAAGATAAACTTCTCAACTTTATTTGTTCAGAAGTTAATTTAGCTATGGTACCTAGTGACACTTGGTGGATAGATACGAGTGCAACTACTCAAGTAAATGCTACTATGAAGGGTTACCTAAGGAGTTGAGCATCGATTAGTGCTAAAAGATACATTTATGTGGATAATAAAGTAGCGGTAGAGACTATTAATGCCTTTCGAATTTCATTAAATACTGATTTTTATTTGAAATTAGAGAAAACATTACCATCATTTAGACACAGTTTAATTTCATTTTCTTCTTTGGGCATATTTGGATACAGTTGTTTTATTGGGAATGAAATTTGTAGTGTTTCACTAAATTCTAACATTGTTGAAACTGATACTTGGATTAATAAGTTATACAAATTAAACAGACAAGCCTCTGCAAAAATGAAGACCTACATTCAAGTAACTTAAGTACAAAGCACAGATTAACAAATGAGAATTCATTAATATTATGACATAAGCGATAGATTCATATTTCTAACCAAAGAATACACAAAGGAGTGTGTTAGAAGGAATTCTTGATTTATCATATTTTGAAATTTGGATAGAAAATATTAAAGAAAAACAAACGAATATAAGGAAAAGAGGTTCTTATAAAAGTAAAGAACCTTTAGAGTTGATACATGCAGACATTCAATGTTCATTTTTTTTATGGCTTTAACAATACTTTATTAACTTTATAGATGACTACTCCCCTTATAGATATCTCTATTTAATTCATAAGAAGTCACAACCTTTAGATATGGTAAGCAGTATGATTCGTCATTCTTATTTACCTGAATTATGTTGGGGAGAAGCATTAAAGATTTCAGTTTACATACTAAATAGAGTTCTAAGAAAAGTAGTAGATAAGGCCCCATAAGAGTTGTGGATTGGTAAGAAGCCTTGTATTAGGCACTTGCATATCTGGGGATGTCCAGCCGAATTAAGGACTTACAAGCCTAATAAAGAAGATGGATCAAGAAATGTTAGTTGTTACTTTGTAGATTACGCTAAAAGATCAAGAGGTTTTAAGTTTTATAACTCTTTGAACATATCCTTTTTAAAACATGGAATGCCAAATTTAGTGAGGATGTTGATTATAATAGGAGTAATATAAACAAGCAAAATGTGTTTAAAGAGGAAATTGATAATACTTATTCTAGTAAAAATGATCAGATTACTTTATCAAATATGTTTCAACCTATAAATCAGAATTATGAAGAAAACACAATAATATTAGCTCGTGTACAAAAACCTCAAATTGAAGTGCCTAAAAGAAGATCTAATAGAAAAATGAGAAATGTAATTTCGGATGATTATGTTGTGTATCTCCAAGAGCATGATTTTTATATGGGATTGGAAGATGATCCTATAACGTTTGTCAAATAAAATCACGTTGAAACTCAACTAAATAAATTGAAGCCATGAAAGATGAGTTAAAGTCTATGAAAGACAATGTTATTTGAGATTCTTATTGAGTTACCACTAGGAATGAAATCAATTGGTTGCAAATGAATTTCTAAAACCAAATATGATTCGAAAGGTACTATCAAAATATATAAAGCATGCCTAGTTGATAAGTGATTCACTCAAAAAGAAGTCATAGATTTTAAAGAGTTTTTCTCGCCAATTTCATCAAAAGACTCCTTCAAAATTATTATGGCAGTTGTAGCTCATTATGACTTAGAGCTACATCAACTGAACGTAAAAACTGTATTTCTAAATAGAAAAATTGAAGAAATGATACACATGATGCAACCAAAAATCTTTGAATCTCAAGATTCAAAGCACCTTATATGTAAACTTAAGAAGCCCATATATGGTGTAAAATAGACATTTCGTTAATGTACCAAAAGTTTGATCACATGATAACTTCTTTTGATTCTAAGAAAAAACATCATTGATAAATGCATATATCTCCAATTCAGTGGGAGCAAATTTATTATCCTTGTACTATATGTAGATGAAATTATATTAGCAAGCAGTGATGTAGATTTATGGCATAAAACAAGAAATTTTTATCCATTAAATTTGAAATGAAAGATATTGATGAGGTTTCCTTTGTTTTATATATAGAGATCCATTGGGATTGTACTAGAAACATTCTTGGATTTTTACAAAAGACTTATATTGATAAGGTGCTTAGTCGATTTGACATGTAAAATTGTGCATCAAGGATACACTCATGGCAAAAGGTGATAAGTTTAATTTGCGTCAATGTCTAAATTTGGGCATAGAGAAGAAAGATATGGATAAAATTTTATACGCATCAGTAGTGGGAAGTCTCATATATGCAAAATTTTACACGCATTTAGATTTGCATACATAGTCAAAATATTGAATTGATATTTTAAGTAATCCGAGAATAAATTATTGAAAAAAACTACAAAACAGGTTATGAGGTATCTTCAATGAACTAAAAATTACATGCTCACTTATTAGAGGTTGGATAATTTAGAGATTGTAGGATATTCCGATTCAAATTTCACCGGATGTCTTGATAGTACGAGATCTACATCAGGTCATGTTTTTATAATAACTGGATGAGTTATTTCTTGAAAAATTGTGAAACAAATATTAAGAGTTTCTTCTATAATGAAAGCCACATTTTTGGCCTGCCATAAAACATCAAATCAGCAAATATGACTAAGAAATTTTTATCACTGAAACACAAATAATTGGTGGCATAGAAAGACCATTAAAAGTTCATTGTGATATTAAGTCTCATAAGTTATATTTGAAGAACAATCGAAGTTCGTCAAAGTCAAAACATATAGACATTATGTTTTTTATTGTGAAAGAAGGGATTCAGAGTCGTCTTGCGTTAATTAAGCGTATTATTACAAACTCGATGATTGTGGATCCACTTATGAAGAGTTTTCCACCTAAAGTATTTCATGGGAATGTGGCTCATATGGGTGTTGTCAAATTTGTTGATGAGCCACTTTAGCGGGAGTTTTTTATTTTATTTATGCTATTGATATGTTAAAGTTTATTTTCTGTATAGATTGAAGTTTTTTGAAATCTATGAATTTCATATGTTTATTGATAACTTTGAAATATAAATATATTAAATTTTTATTGTTATTTTGCATAAGGTATAAAAAAGGGATTTTGGACTATTAAAGCCATGAAGTAGGACCATTTGAAAATAGGCATGATTTAGACCATTTTACATGTAATTTTCATATTTGATCTATGTCATTGGTATTGCTGATAGTTGTGATCATTGATGGGTTTAGTTTCGAATATATGTTACGAAAATCGCTTTGATCCTATACTGGTAGTATCAATGGACTAGATTATTTTGAGATATTTAAATCAAGATAGCAAAAGTTGTGCTCACTAAAGTTTTATCTATGTATAATTATTTAGGAATATATATGATCCAAGTGGGATATTGTAAGTAATTTCTATTTTGTGGACTCACATATTAATATATTATACATAGATATGCAATCTCTAAAGAAGCCCAATTTATGATCTAATAAAGTATTAAAGTTTTTGGGCCTAAAAGTAAATATCTATTAGTATGTTTTTAATTGGAATAATAGAAAATTCAAGGACCTATTTTAAAGTCTGATGAAGACTTATTGAAAAATACCTTTGATGTGAAAAGGCACTTCAAAGCTTTAAATAGACATGGTCCCTAAAGACAATATTTTTTTTCTCTCCGCCTCAGATAAAGAATACCAGAACGAGTGATCTTCAAGATTTGGAAGATCTTGTCTTCTTCAAAAGTTGTTGGTATGGATAAAGATTAATGTTCGAACCATTCTTCTATAGTTTTTATCATTGTCTAATGATTTACTTCTGTTCTTGAGTGGATTATTTAAAGTATTCCAATATTGTGATAAGTTTTTATGACCACACAAATATTATGGCATGTTTAGAACAACAACAACAACGATGTACCCAGTGTATTCCCACATAGTGGGATCTGGGGGGTAGGGTATACGCAGACCATACCACTACCGCAGGTGAAGTAGAGAGGTTATTTTCGATAGACCAACGGCTTAGGACTGATAGCAGTGTTATGGCATGTTTAAAATCACAAATTTCAAAAGTCTTATCGTCACCCAAATGTTATGACACTGTCAAATATGCCTCTTAAATTGATACGTAGTGAGTACTCCTTCTGTCTCAAATTACTTGGCATGTTTGCTTTTTGCACAACTCTTAAGGAGGAATTTAATAAGGGTACAAATTGACTAATATGACCTTATTTAATCTTGATTATATGAATCTTAATCAATTAATACAGGTACAGTCGGAGAAATGGTTAATTATCTCTTGTATTCTTAAACATGCCAACTATTTTAAGATAATTTTTTTAACATGTCAAATAATTTGAGATGAAGGGAGTAGCAAATATGATTAAAAGTGTGTTACATTTAAGAACTAGAATATATAAAATTGACCCTCGAAAACTAACACTCTATTTGGATGGTGGTTTGCTATTGTACTATACGGTATAGTACAATACCATGTTTGGATAGACTGTATCATTTGTTGTTGTTTAATAATAGTTTTATTATTTGGTTTGATAATATGGTAATGTATTGTAACTGGTAAGTTTACTAAAATTCCCTTAACTATTATAAATATTAAAATTTATCAATAATTGTTAATAAAATAATTTTTCTCATACTAATTTGTCATAAATTATGCGATACAGATATATTAAGTTGTTAAATTCATGTAAATTCTAGCAAAGTTAATAAAAGAGTAAATCAAAATAAATATAATCGAATTCATTTTTTATAGTAACAAATTTCATTTCTTTTTGATATTTTGAGATGTGGACACCAACAACAAGTACGAAGTTCGAATGCATCTCTTGTATATGAGAAAAGACATCAAAACATCTCCGAACTTGTCGCCAAAACTTAAGACCCTAAACTAATCGGACAATTATTTACCCCCTTAACAACTTTAAAATGTATTGTTTTGCTCCCTTAAGGGCTGATGTGCCAAAAAAAATAAAGACGCGTTTTAGTGAAAAAACAATATAAAAATTTTTTAGTGGGGCCCACTTTAATATTTTTAACCATTATTTTTTTCTTCTTCCTCACACCCCACCACCCCTATTTCTTCTTCTTCCCGATAGTTTTTTCCATCACCACCAAAAGGAGCTACAGGAACATTTATTAAAAAAATTAAAAAGAAAATGTTACTACAACAGATTCATGAAACAAAAAATGCATCAACATAACTAAAAGCAAAACAACAAAAGAACACACAAAATACCAAAATGTGATAGTAGTAGTAAACAAAAAACTAATGAATACCCAGATTAACAACCCACTGTCAATGCTAAAACGTTGTCGTTTTTACTTCATCACTGTCTTCAAATTACAATAATTTTTTCTTATTAATGTGTCTGATTTTTTGGGTGCAAGAAAGCAAAAGGGAAAACAAAAATGGAGAAATTTGCTAGGCCAAAAGTACTAAGCACATACAAATGGTGAAAGAGAGAGAAAGAAGGACCAAAATAAAAATGGGGGGAGGGGGGGTTGAGTTCAATTAACAATAGTTCGTTAATGGTATTATAAATAAAAACTGAGGAGGTGGTGGTTTGAATGATATGTACGTCAATGGTGGTCGTTGGTGGAATTAATATTGCACCTTTGGGGTCCGTCAATGGTGGTGTTAATGGTGGTTGTGGTGTTAATTTTGTGAGTATATTATTTTGTGGGTTTATTTTAATTGTTTTTTGATGAGTTTTGTCGGAATGTGTCGGAATGAAGAATTTTGAATTGGGACGTGGTGATGCCATTGCATTGTTGTTTCTTGAATTGGTGGTTTAATGAAGGGATAATTGGTACTTTCTTTTTGCTTAATGGACAACAAAAATGACTATTGGTAATATGCTTTAAGTTTGAAAAAGATAGAAAATGGAGGAGATGGGAGAGGTGGGGTGGTTTGAAGAAGATAGAAAGAGAAAGGGCTGCGTTTGTAGGTCAGGGGGCGGGGTGGGTGGAGGGTTGTGAAAAAGAAAGAAAATAGGGGTGGGGGGTGCCTTTTTATATTTAATATATATAAATATATATATATATATATATATATAAAAAAAATTATTTATTTATATATATATATATATATATATATTTATATAAATAAAATAATAAATATATATTTTTTATTTTAAAAATATATATAAAAATAATGTGTGGGAGATTATATTTCTTTAGAAAAATCAAATTTCTTAAATGGCAATGACGTGGCTACGACGTGGCATTGACGTGGCGCTGATGTGTAGGCGAGTGTAACACATTCTCCGTTGTGAGAGTGGTATTCAATTTTGAAGGGTGAAATTAATACACTTTAAAGATGTTAAGAGGGGTAAATAAACGGAAGTTAAGTTTAAGTGCTAAAGTAAGTTATGTGAACAAGTTCAGGGGTGAAAAAAATGTCTTTTCTCTTTGTATATACTACGAGTGTATTCGGTATTGAATTCAAAAAGATATTTTTTAAGAAAATAAATTGTTCTTACTTATTTTCTTATGTTCGTTATGCAAGTAGAAAAATATTTTATAAAAGCATTTGTCTATATTTAATATAAAATAATGAAAACAAATATGACAAATGGGGTGGGGTAAGAAAAAGTTAAATGTTTTTAAAAAATATATTTGGGGAGTGGGGTTAGTGGAGTAGGAGCTTGGGGTAGGGGTCGAGATAAGAAAAAAAGTTTTAGATATTTTTTAAGAAAAATAATTTTCTTATGGAGGGAAAATTATTATTTTCTTTTGTCGAGGGAGGGGGAGCTGGTAAGAGGGGCGTAAGAAAATTTTCTTAAAAGTTTTAAAAATAAATTTTTTAAAATAAAAAGGAAATTGGTTGGGTGGGGTTGGGGGGATTGGGGGTGAGGGTGGGATAAGAAAAAAAAATTATTTCTTTTTTAAAAAAATAAATTGGCGTGGAGGTTTGACATGGGGTTGGGGTCGGGTCGAGGTAGGAGGTGGAATAAGCAGAAGTTTGAAATTTTCTAAAACAATAAAAAATAAACAATAAAAAAATTGGGGGGGGGGGGGGGGGGGGGGGGGGGGGGGGAGGAAAGGAGGAGGTGGAGTTAAATATTAATACAAGATAAACGGTAAAATAGGATTATATAATATTAAGTTAGGCATAATTGAAAAAAAAAAAAAGCAAATCATGGCATACTATCAAATCGATGGTTACATAAATTGAGTGTTTCTATCCAAATCATGAAACTAAACTATACCATATCATACATTTTAAGAAACAATTAAAACAAACATGATTCTCTTAGTAACTATATCATACTATATCACGGAAACCACCATCCAAACAGCAAAGGGGCTAAAAGTTTGGAGTGAGGGAAATTTAAACTTTATTGTTCTTTTTTTTTTTGTGCATGTCTATCAATTAATAGAACAACTTTTTGTTCCATGCAATAGTTAATACTTGAGGATTTCTTTAAAAGTGTATTGTTTTGAATACTAGAAATTGTTGGTTACTTTGAATACTAAGCACGTATTAAAGAAATTGTGAAATGGTAAAATTTAGTGAAAGAAGTAGCATGTCCCCGTTTCTTGAGTATTGGAGGAAGCCACAGCGGTTAGTATGTGACCCTATTACCTTGTGTACTAAAATCTAAGCTCATACAAAATAGCTTTCCCTGTGGGGGGGTTTTGTTTACAGTCACCAATCATGTCAAGCTAAATGGGATAAATTTGGAACGGAAAACATTTGGTTCTTGGTTGATATTTTCTTTTACTATTGTTGGGAATGGGAATCAACTTCCAATTAGACTGCAAGCCTCCAGTAACAACCATTTGGATTGCATGACGTTAAGGGTTTAATTCTTGTCTCTCTAAAACATGAATTTTAACCTGACGGGTGTTGTTTTTCATCCTCGTCCTGTTAGTAACTAATTACCAAAGTTCCAAGGAAATAGGTTCCAAGTATGTGTCCTGCGCAGGGTTATGGAAGATCACTTTGGTTGATGCATGGTATGTTCAGGGCTAATGGTGGTTGTGGATATGTTAAGAAACCTGATCTACTATTGAGAGCTGGTTCCAACAATGAGGTCTTCAATCCTACAACAAATTTTCCAGTCAAAACTACGCTAAAGGTACATGAGGGATGGTAATTTCTCGCTGAAGTAGTAGGATGGCATTCTTGCTACTTATGTTCCATTGTTCTTGAAACTGATCCAAGTCTCTTCTTGCATTAAGCAGGTGACTCTATATATGGGCGATGGGTGGGACAAAGACTTCGATCAGACACACTTCGATACGTACTCACCGCCAGATTTCTATGCAAAGGTAGATGAATAATACTTACCATTGTTATTATCTTTATCGTTATCATTCAATACTCTTTGTCGTCTTCTGTATTGGCATTAATTGTTTTCGGTATGTCCATTGAAGGCAAAAAAGTAAAGATGGTTAAAGGAGTTAGCTTTCCTTCTTCTTCTTGAATTTTCTGATGTATTTAGTTACAAGTGGATTTTAGAAGGTAAAAATGAATGGTTAAGATGTAAAACTTTTACAGGTAGGAGTTGCTGGAGTTCCTGCTGATGAAGTAAAGAATAAAACAAAGACGATGGACGACAATTGGATACCAAGCTGGGATGAGCAGTTTGAGTTTCCACTAACAGTTCCTGAGTTGGCTCTACTTCGCATCAAAGTTCTTGATTATAATTTGTCTGACAAGGATGAGTTTGCAGGACAAACATGTCTACATGTGGCAGAGCTGCGACAAGGTATTCGAGCAGTCCCACTCTATGATCGGAAGGGAGAGAAGTATAGTTCTGTGAAGCTTCTCATGCGTTTCGAGTTTATATAACTTATACCATTCTAGTCCTTGAAATGGGAGCTTCGCCTGCTTTGCAAGTTTCTTCTCTGTGAAGTTTAGCAAGTTCAGTAATACTATGTACACCCACATACAAAGTAGTAAAATATTTATGCACTAAAAGAATTCAGATAAGAGCTCAGATAAAGTGACAAATCAGGTTAACCAAAAAAAAAAAGTGATGAGAAAGTGAAAAATATGAAGATTATAGATAGAATTAGGTTAGGGAATTTTGGAAATAAATTCCCAAATCTCAATAAGAACCCTAGTTGTAGTTGATAGAGTAGCATTTTAATATTTACAATATTATTATTATTATTATTTTTACCAAAAGTGTAGTGGTTGTTACATGTCATTTAATGACATTAAGCACCTCAAGTGCTTTAAGTTATATTTAGGCACTTAGTTCATTTGCCTTTATAGGCAGAACGTGCCTAGTAATCTCTTTTAAACTAACGGCATTATATGCCTTAACTTTAATTGAATTAAATAGCAAGGGACGTGCCCGGCTTCTTTCTCATTTGATTCTTGGTTATGGTAGTTGAATTTGGCCATCATTTTTCTTGAAATTCATGTAACTTCTCATTCTTTATTCCTCCATTATCCTACTCTTTATGTATTGTAGTTCTTGTAACTCTTGTAACCTTTTTAACCTCTATTCTATTTATCTTCCCATTTATTCTTCATATTCATTGCATGAAAGATTTCTCACATGTACATAGAGGTGGTTTGCATATTTTACATCTACAAGAAAACGTAGAGTTCACAAAAGTTAGTAAAAAAGAGAGTTTATTAGTTGAAGGGAGGTGTTCTCTTTGTGGAGCTTTGAACTCAACTCTTGTCCAAAATTGTTGAGTTGTTCTTTGTGAGAAGGTTGTTGTATCCTGGAGGGGACAAGCCAAGAAGATTATTGCTAGACCGGTGAAACAATTTGCTGCAGTGGGCCTGAATCTCCTTAAAGAGAGCGAGATATTCCTACTTGGAAGTGGGAAGAAGTAAACATAGGCTTTGTGATGGGTTTGCCTTATACTCGTCGTCAACACGATTCAATTTGGGTTATTGTAGATAGGGTGACCAAATCAGCTTATTTTCTTCCAGTCCATACCTCGTATTTAGCTGAGGATTACGCTAAAATCTACATCAAAGATTTAGTTAGATTACATGGTGTTTCGTTGTTCATTGTCTTAGATAGAGGTACCCAATTCACCTCTCATTTCTGGAAAGCATTTCAAAAGGGTTTTAGTAGTTCATCTCATAACAACCTTTCATCCCCAGACAAATGGTCAAGCAGAAAGGACCATTTAGACTTTGGAAGATATGCTGCAAGTGTGTGCGATAGATTTTAAAGGTAGTTGGGATTACCATTTGCCTTTAATTGAGTTTGCATACAACAAAAGCTATCATTCCAGCATACAGATAGCTTCATTTGAAGATCTTTATGGTAGGAGATACAGATCTCCAATCACTTGGTTCGAGGTGGGTGAGGCCGTAGTTGTAGAGTTTAACATAGTATTCAATACCTTAGAGAAAGTTCAGTTGATCAGAGAAAGGCTCAAGACAGCTCAGACCCGAAAGAAATCGTATGTTGATGTGCGCCGAAAGGATCTCAAATTAGAGATTAGCGATTATGTGTATTTGAAAATCTCTCCCATGAAGGGAGTGAAAAGGTTCGGCAAGAAGGGAAAGCTTACTCCCCAATATGTCGGTCCCTTCAAAATTCTCAGTCGCTTCGGCAAAGTAGCTTACGAGCTTGAATTGCCTTCAGATTTATCTTCAGTCCATCCAGTGTTCCATGTCTCCTTGCTTAAGAAGTGCATAGGTGGCCCAGCAGTTGTAGTCCCTACAGAGGGCCTAGATATTCAAAACAACCTCTCTTTCAAAGAGATCCTAGTCGAAATCCTTGACTACCAGACTCGCAGATTAAGGAACAAGGAAGTCCCTCTAGTCAAAGTTCTTTGAAAGAATTAGTCCGTTGAGAGAGCTACTTGGGAAGCAGAAGCGGACATGCAGACCAAGTATCCTCACCTCTTTTCCGCAAACTCAGACTCAGCCCAAGGTAATAGTTTATCTTAAGGTTATTCAGTTTCATGCTCAGATTTCCATTACAAACTTGGTATCATTTACCTTTGCATATTCAATTATTTGTTCATGAGTCAGTTCATTCATGTATTCATGTATCAGATATGCATGATTAGTATGAGAAACTCAACTTATCAAAACTCCCAATCATGTATTCATGAACCAGCTCATTTATGTACTCATGCATCAGATATGCATATTCAGTGTGATAATTCAGTATATCAGTAATATCAATCCTATAGTCATGTCGCAGATGTTCATGTATAGTAAGTAGATTCAGCCTACTAGTACTCTCTGTTCAGTCAGTCTCATTCGAGGACAAATGTTCCCAAGGGAGAGATATTGTAAGACCCCGTAAAATTCCTAGCTTAATTCAGTCCTTTAAGCTTGTCAAGGGGTCCCAGACTTAGAAAATTCTAGCTAAGTATTTAGACTTAGTTTATTTTATGCCTTTGAAATTTGGAAATCACATTTCACGACCTTAAAGTCCTTTAAATATCTATATTTTAGTTAATTCATGATCAGGAAGGTCAATAGGTGTTACCGGACAAGTTTCGGATTTTTCGAACTTCGTTTGGAGCTCATTTGGAATAACAAAACAATATACCAATGCGATCTTGGCACACCGCATGGCCTATCACATTGGTTAATATTTTCCACAGCTACAAGCGCTAAATTGCAGTGAGTTGGCGCGATCTTGGTACGACGCATTGGATATCACATTGGTGCCATCAACGCATCGCGTCGACCTGCGCGTTGGTAATCCAGTTTTTACTTATTAAAAGACCGCATTCTTGGGGGTATTTGGGTTTTTTTTCCCCCGACTCTCAGCCCCCAAAACATGAAATTTAATCCCCTAGGAAGTAAAGAAACCCATTCTTTCTCAATTTCTCTCAAGAACCAGCCTTAGAGTTTTTAAATTTCAAATAAAGAACTCAAGATTTCACCATTAATTTCCAGAAATTCTTCAACAAGGTATGTAAAGTGTTCATCCAAGGATCCCTTCCACCCTTGGAGTTCAAGAAACTTCTTTTAAAAACATGAATCGTGATTTCCATGTGGTGGGTTTGAATGTAATCATGTGAATGTTGTGGAACGTGTTCCAAGTTAAAATCTTTATATGTTTCTTGATATTATGATAGCATGTAAGTTGAATTTTGATTCTCTTATATTGAAACCCTTGAATTATGGTCTTGATGTATTAGTATTGTTGATCATATCCAAGTATAAAGCTACGCCTACCATGTGTTTGATAAAATACTAAATTGAGAGAATGGTGATTTTGTGATCCTTTGGTGGTCTAAAGGATGAACTTATGTTATACCCACATGTTCAAAATGTCTTCGATGTTAAGTTATACCTTGTATGTGTTTGATGGAATGCTCATCAGATTGGTTTAATGAAATTATGATGTGTTAGTATGCATTCCTATTCATGTGCAAGTTCATGACTTTTAAGTGATTGATGAAATGCCTCATAGATCGTATTGTAAGTTGTTGACTATTGTCAAGTATTCAAGAATTATCATGTCTTATTATTTTTATGCTATCGAGTCCTTGGGGTATTTAATACCCGACAATTTAGCTGTGTGCCTAGAGTTAGTGTCAGTTACAGAAAAGTCTCAATCATGTCACAACTAGTAGTACTCTAGTTCAGTTATAGAACTAAGAAAAACTCAGTAAACTCAGCTCAGTTCAATTAATCAGTACAATCAGTAACAGATCAGTCTAGCCTAGTATGAACTAGGAAATCAGTTCAGTGCCTATTCAGTGGGTGGGGACTCACCTGCCAGCAGAGGGGGATATCCTTAAAAGCATTCCTTGCGTTCCAGAACTACATAGCTAGCATAGGTTGAGACATCAAAACCTGCTAGTTGAGGGTTGATGAGGTGGCTTAACCTGACAGTTGAGGGTCCCACCATTCTCATTTGATCATCTGCCAGATGAGGACATCTCTTTAGTGTCTTTACTCGTGGCACGGTATTGACACCTTTCCAATTAGGGTTACAGGTTGGACCCCGAATCTATTCATAAAAAGGGCATGTCAGTTAGATAATTACCTCCCACAATCTTAGTCTCAGTCTTCAGTAAAGAACTCAGATAGTTCTACAGATTTCAGGACTATCAGATACAGTCACTCATCTCATTTTAGTTAACCAGTAACAGATCAGTCTAGCCTAGTATAAACTAGGAAATCAGTTCAGTGTCTATTCAATTGAGAGTAAGATTCAGCATCGAGTGAACCCAAAGATGGGGACTCACCTGCCAGCAGAGGGTGTGAGCCATAGAAGCAGTCCTTGTTTTCCAGAACTACGTAGCCAGCGAAGGTTAAGACATCAAAACCTACTCGTTGAGGGTTGATGATGTGTCTTAACTGACAGTTGAGAGTCCCACTGTTGTCATTTGAGAACCTTCCAGATGAGGGTATCTCTTTAGTGTCTTTACCCATGACACGGTACTGACACCCTTCTAACTAGGGTTATGGGTTGGACCTTGAATATATTCAGAAAAGAGGCATGTTAGTTTGATGATTACCTCCTATAGTCTCAGTGTCAGTCTTCAGTAAAAAACTCAGATAGTTCTACAGATTTCAGGACTGTCAGATACAGTCACTCAGCTCAGTACGAAACTCAGCTAGTTCTATCAGAAATAGGACTGTCAGACATAGTCACTCAGTAAATAGTATATCAGTTATCAGTTATATCAATTATCAGTACTCCATTTTATCAGTAAACTCAGTATTCTGAATCCTTATGACTTCACTTACTGTTATGTATTCATACATATATTCTCACGTAGTCATGTTCATGATATTCAGTCAGTTATAGTTCATGCATATGAAACCTTGCATTCAGCCTACCTCACTTTGCGTACCAGTACATTCACATGTACTGAGACATATTTTTCTTTTGCGCTATCGTGTTTTATACCATAGGTTCAGACATACGGGCCCCAGAGTATTCTTAGCGGTTCAGACGCTCAGCCAGCAGCAGTAAACTAGCAGTGAGTCCTCATCATTCGAGGATATTCTTTTATTTCATTATCTCATTAGATTCAGCATTTCAGTAGATGGAGTTAGTTGGGAAATTGTCCCATCAACTCCTTATTCAGACAGTTCGATTTAGAGGCTTTTCAGACAGATGTTTAGACAGTATTCAATATTTCAGATTCTGATATTTTATCAGACTTTATTATTTACTTTTTAACAATATTACAATTTTGAACCTTGTTGCATTTCAGCCCACTATTCCGCATTATACCGTATTATTATTTAGTTATTGCAGCAGGTATCAGTCATGGGTTAGCTTGTGGTCCTTCAAGATTATGAGCACCGTGTAGCGTCCGGGGTACAGGCTCGGGGCATTACAGATATGCTAGAAATTTAATGGTTTACGACGTTTGAAAAAAAGCTAGGTATTCTTGCACCAAAATCGTGTGAAGAACTAGAGGTAGGCTGGCTAGGCACTAATGTAATTAAGATTCAGATGTGAGGAGCTATTGATTTGCGCTCTTGAAAAATTTTGGAGAGCGTTTTTGAACTGTTTCAGAAAATTGTTCAAATTTTGAATACCGAAGAAATTATTTTAAAACAATGAAGAGACCAAACCCTAATGTAGAATTTCCTACGTATCTTATTAGGACAAGAATCAGGTCAAAACGTAGTTCAAACCTATATATAGTTATTGACAATATTCTTAAGGTGTGTCTTTTAACTATTCCACCATGCAAAACAAAGGTTAGATTACACCTTTCTACTATAGTAAAATTAATTTATAGTAAATAATTATGTATATTGATAATCATTTTTTCAAATATGTACAGAGACTATGATAACGTGCCACTTGGGTCGTGAACCCTTTGGACATTCGGATAAAGATGACTAATGATGCGTGTACCTAAAAAGGTGTTGGTTTAGTTCTATCCTATGTTAACCAAGAGTGGGTTTGCTAGACTTATGATTTCCGAGCAAACTACTCGGGTGAGAAGGCTACGTGGGCACATAGAAAAAGATTCGGACACCTCGCGCATATGTCAGCTCTCCTAAAATTTAGGATTTTGAAAGAAATTTGCGGGTGCGCAAAACACACCTCACTTGTACGTGTGATTGTGTCAGCTTTTCCAAATGAAAGAAATATGAACAGGATGACAGTTTATATAAATCAATAAGCAAATAAATAAGCTATACAAAATAATAACAAATAACAATTTATGCCACACAAACAAGATAAATCAAGACAATTAGAAAGAAACAAATAATAATGTAAAAAAAATATAAATATTTACCTATATCTGTAATGGTTAGAACCTTGCATCCCCAGCAGAGTCGCCAAACTGTCATACCCTATTTTTACCCAAGGCCAAAACGAGCAAGACATTATGACTCAAAAAGAATTAATTTTATACAAAGTCACCACCTAATTTTTAAGGAAAAATAGGCAACAACAACAACAACAAACCCAGTGTATTCCCACTTAGTGGGGTCTGGGGGGGGTAAGATATACGCAGTCCATACCTCAGAAGCAAATGACATAACATAAATATGGCACCCATAAGGAATATAAAACAGAGGAAAGCAGAGGAAAGCACACAGATTCGTAATAAGCATGGAACACTGAATACGGAATCATAACGGGAATAAAAAATTAAAAAAAAAAAAAAAAACCCCCACCAAGTAATTCCCTACCCTAGCGACCCAATCTGGCCCTACTCTTCTGCCGTAATTCGCGTCTTCCAGACCTTCCTATCTAGGGTCATGTCCTCGGTGAGCTGTAACTGCTCCATGTCCCGCCTAATCACCTCACCCCAGTACTTCTTCGGCCTACCCCTACCCCGCCTAAAACCATCCAACGCTAGCCTCTCACACCTACGGACCGGGGCATCCATGCCCCTCCTCTTCACGTGTCCGAACCATCTCAATCGTGCTTCCCGCATCTTACACTCCACTGAAGTCACACCAACCTTCTCCCGGATAGTCTCATTCCGAACTCTATCCCCTCGAGTCAGTCCACACATCCAGCGCAACATCCGCATTTCTGCCACCTTCATTTTTTGGATGTGGGAGTTCTTAACTGGCCAACACTCCGCTCCATACAGCAAGGCCGGACGGACTACCACCCTATAGAATTTGCCTTTAAGCTTGGGCGGCACCTTCTTATCACACAGCACCCCCGACGCGAGTTTCCACTTCATCCATCCCGCCCCAATACGGTGCGAGACATCCTCGTCAATCTCACCGTTACTCTGGATCACGGACCCGAGATACTTGAACTTATCCCTCTTACATACCTCCTGTGCTTCCAGCTTCACTACTACCTCGTTCTCCCGCCTCACGTCATTAAACTTACATTCCACATACTCTGTCTTGCTTCTGCTCACCCTAAACCCTTTAGACTCAAGAGTTTGCCTCCACATCTCTAATTTGTCATTTACACCCCCTCGAGTCTCATCTATCAGAACTACATCGTCTGCAAAGAGCATACACCACGGCACCTCCCCTTGAATACGCCGCGTCAACACATCCATTACTAACGCAAACAAAAAGGGACTAAGAGTAGATCCCTGATGCAATCCTGTCCGGACAGTGAAATGCTCTGAGTCTCCTCCCGCCGTCTTCACCTGGGTTTTCGCTCCCTCATACATATACTTAATTACTCTGATATATGCCTGCGGTACTCCCCTCACCTCCAAGCATCTCCAAAGCACCTCCCTGGGGACTTTGTCGTAAGCCTTTTCCAGGTCGATAAACACCATGTGCAGATCCTTCTTCTTTTCCCTATACTGCTCTGCCAACCTCCGTACCAGGTGGATTGCCTTCGTCGTCGAGCGGCCGGGCATAAATCCGAACTGGTTTTCCGAGATAGACACTATCCGTCTCAGCCTCACCTCGACCACTCTCTCCCAGATCTTCATAGAGTGACTCAATAACTTAATCCCCCTATAGTTATTACAACTCTGAATGTCCCCCTTATTCTTATAGAGAGGGATCATGGTACTCCACCTCCACGCCTCGGGCATCTTTGCCGTCCTGAAAATTTCATTAAACAATCCAGTCAACCACCTTACACCAGCCTCTCCAACGAACTTCCAAAACTCCATCGGTATCTCATCCGGCCCCGTCGCCCTACCCCTACGCATCCTGCGGACTGCCTGTCTAACCTCTTCTACCTTAAAACGTCTACAATAGCTAAAATCCCGACACTCCTCTGAGTGCTCCAGTTCCCCTAACACAATAGCTCTGTCCCCCTCGTCATTCAAGAGCCTATGAAAGTACGACTGCCATCTCTTCTTTATGTGGCCGTCCTCCACCAACACTCTACCGTCCTCCCCCTTAATGCACCTCACCTGATCGAGGTCACGACCCTTATTTATTTGTTTAACAAGTATGACTTTAATTAATCTACGAAATCATTTTAGATTTCAGATAAGGATTTAAATTATTTCGAAGGAAAAGGGTTAAACACCATTCAGAATCCACAAATGTGATTTCCGATCAAACTTAGGTTTATTGAAAGATAAGAGAATAAAACCAATGTTTATAAATACGAATATAAAATGTATATTAAAATGATATAAACAATTTTTACATGCAAAAATGTATAAATTACATAAATTATTGTAAAAATATGTGTATAAAAAATATGCAAAGATAAACAAAAGCAAATAAGAATATGTATGAAAGGAAAAGAAAATTTGTTTTAAAGAAAAAGATAACATAATACTTTTTAGTGTAAAAAGTATGAATTGTTTGATTAAATATCTAAATCAATTTAAAATAAATACTAACAATCTAAATTTGCCTAATGCGCGATGAAAATTGCGTAAATAAAGAATATCCCGCCCAACACCCTAAAGTAAAGTTTTCACTATGATAATATTTGTACATGTATAAGAAATTAAAATACAAACACAAAATTTAAAACTCTTCTTTGAATGCCCTTTCCGATAAGTATTTTCGATAACCTGTATAAACACTTGTGACAAAAATATTAGTAACGAATAAATATTTATCAAATGAATTAAGAAGGTATGTGAGCGTATATATAAAAATATAATTTTCGTTAAAAAAGTGGACTCGGATAACGTTTTAAATATTATTAAAATTTGATCATTGCCCTTATTTATTTATTTTATTACGTATTTGTATGCGTAATATCCATTTTTTTATTTGTGGAGGCCTCGAAAATCGACAGAAAATTTCTTCATCGGCCATTTGCCAACTGAATCATCAGAAATTATCAATAAAATAATAAAGCCAAAGAAAACTATCAAAACAAATTCACACACTAACAAAATAAAACTTACCACAATTTACTGAAAAAGTTCAACCACCAGAGTTGGAAAATGCACAACAATAATCAAGCAAAAGGAAAATAAAGTGGAGCTACTAATTAAAATATACTACTTTTCTTTTAAGAGTGACGAACAACAAGACAAATAAACTTTGAACAAAGGTAATCTAACAAAATAATAATAAAAGAGTGGAAACAAAAATCACGAAATCAAAATCATTTAATAAATACAAAGAAGCAAGAAATGAAGGCTGCCATTAATAGTGAGAATAAGCAACACATAATATAATTAAAGCAAAAAGAAAAAGAATTTTACCGGTGAAGCGCAATTTTTCGGACAAATCTGTGCAAAACAAAACACATAACATACAAAAATTAATGAAACTCAATTCCTTGAAGAAGAAAAGTTGAAACAATTGAGGCCATCGACATTGCTTTAACGACTTTCGCCAGAGCAATGTCAAAATTGTAAAATTTGTCAGATCTATCTCATTTTTTGATGGGCAGTAGTAGTAGTAGTGAGATGAAGCTCACCGGTCATCACTTCCAGCGAGCCTGGGACGGAAAAGAGAGGAAAAGGGAGGGTGGTCGCCGACGAGTTGATAGCAGTAATATTCGTCGGAGGTAGTGGTGGCTGGTGAGGTAGCGGGAAAGAGGAAGAAAAGGGGGAAGGAGAGAGAAAGGAGAGAGTAGGAGTTGTGATGGTGGCCGGAGTGGTTGTGGTGGAATTCACTGGAGCGCCAACGACAATAAACTGGTCGATAGTAGAAAGGAGAGGAGAGAAAGAGGCATGCATATATCTTTTGAGAGAGAATGAGAAAATCTGATGTGGGTGTATAAAAGGAAAAGAAAAGGAACTTATCAAATCTATTCCTTTTTAGCAAATCTCTTAGAATTTAGGTAGTAAGTGAAGCAAAGTCAAAAAGAAATTAAAGAGTGGGACTTATTAAAGGAAAAAAAAATTAGAAAAATCTCATGTTTTTCTTTCTTCTTGTGTGTGTATATGGTGAATATATATGTGAAAATAAAATCAACTCCACTCTATTTATTTATATAAAATAACATATTTTATTAATTGAAAAAAAAAAAGACTCCTCTTGTCTCCTTAAAGCTACTTTTAATCTGTAAATTATTCTTCGTTAAATTATTCACTCTTTTAACTAATGTATAAAGGTTATTTATTCAACGGATAAAAATTTCAATCCGTCATTTCAGGTGTCAACTTTTAAAAAGTGATGAGATCTTGACTTGATTGATTTAATGCTACGTGTATTAAAATAAATATGTCGACTTACGATTGCAGATCGTATTAAATAACGTACAAAAATATGAAAGTCGATGTCTAATTATAGAATAATATAAATATAAATAAAAAATATAATTATCCAGAAAAATATATTATGCTATAAATAATTAAAATTATAATATGTAAAAAAGAATTGCAATGTTATTTTATATACATATGCAGATGACTGTGCAAAAATATTAAAATAATAATAAATTAATAAAAATTTTAAAATTTATAAAACTAAGGATAATTTTTAATAAATTATATAAAATTAAAATATAATAATAAATTTATAAAATTTTAAAATAATAATAATTTTTAATAACTATAAAAAATATGTGAAAAATTACATTTTATGCTATTTAATGATTAAAAAGCCCGAGTGCATTAATTTTAAAGCCCGGAAAGCCAAAATTAGATGGAACAAAGAAACCATTTTAATACATTACAGAAACCATTTCTCTTTTACTAAACTCGCTAAACCCTTCTCCGACGCTGTTGACGGTGGTGATGCTGTCGCCGACGGCGGTGGAGCTGCTCTCTTCTTGGTGGTGACGGCGACAGTGAGTCGGTGTTTTGTTTTGATTTTTAAGTTGCGGTTTGACTTATGTTTATAGAATTGATTATGATATATGAGTAATCTGTTCACTTTGTTTAGCGTTTTTTGTGCTTGCTGAAAGTTAATTTGGATAATTTTTCGGAGTATACTGGAGAGATTTTCCCAAATTGTATTCTTAAACCCTAACTTAAAACTTGTTCTAACACCTTTAATTTGTAATTTCTTGCCACTTTTTAATTTGTAACAAAGCACTCAAATGTTGATTTTCACACATCAAATTGAAGGTTTTTTTAGATGTAAGGCTGCTAAGATAAATGAAACAGAAGGTTCATATTTTGATGTCTGCGTGTATAAGAGAAGGGAAAATAGAGGAGGCTGTGAAGATTTTCGAGGAGGGTAAGATGAATGGGATTAAGCTTGATGCAGAATTGTATAGCTTTTATGTTTACGTTGCTTGTAAGTAGCAGAATATAAGATTAGGATTGGAGTTGTTGGAGGAGATGAAAGGAAGGGGTTGGTTGTGTGAAACAAGGGAATATGGTTGAGGCATTAAGGCTTAAGGATGAAATGCTTAGTAATGGTCATAAAGTGTCATCTTCATTATTTACTTTGTTTCATTTTGTGACATCCTCCCATGGCATGATCTTTGTTAGTAGTTGATGTAATTAATTTAGAGCATAGTTTCTCCATTGCTTGAGTCATATTGTGAGTTAAATTGTCTTCTAGGAAGTGTAAAATAGAGGTTTAAGTTGGTGGTGTGTTGTTTCTGGAATTAGTTGACCATGATCCTTGTTGATTTGATTGTTATATGTTGATTCTTGGGTGAAGTTTGAGTGACCCCATTGAAAAAATGCATGCTTTGCCCGATGATAGATCAGGTGACGTCATTCTTAAGGGCAAATCATCATTTTTGTCAATGTAATAGTCATGAGCTAAATGTGTACGACAATAATAAATATGTAGAGTGTGTTCTTGTCCAACATAATATTATTATTTCTAAGTGTGGTGTTCTATAGGATGTTGGCAGATATTTGGGATTTGACATGCTTGACACTTGTTGTGTGTCTATGAGAACACTAGACGAAAGCGGTATAATACCCCTAAAACTCATCTAGCATCCTCAAAGAACACACACCTTGCCACTAAAGCAAAATAGGAGACTTTTTTCCCTTAGGTTGAATCTGCCTTGCAAATCTTAGCCACCTGCGGTCACTCCTGAGGTATATGCTTACGCAAGTGGCCTGTACAGGTTATGACAGTGTGCTTGCCCTAGGCTGCCTCGATGTCGATTGCTCATTCTTCTATTTTTGTGACGTGTATTTTTCCTGTGTGATTTCATACTATATTTTTCCTTTTCTTTTTTGTTTTGGTTGGTTCTGTTGTGTTGTTTTCAGGGATGACTCTTAGGAAACAAGGGAATATGGTTGAGGCATTAAGGCTTAAGGATGATACCATAAACTATTAACAAATCAAACCAACTCTCTCCAGAATTTCTATATTTAGGCTGTGGGAGAAAACAACAGATTATGTGTATCTATTTATATTGCAGGTTTGAAGCTTGTTGGCTTGAAATACATCTCTACAAGAAAGGAATCGTTTAAGGTGAAGTCTTACATCTCTGATGACTACAAAGATCTAGTTGATTTGGATGCTTTGTATTGATTTTCTAACATTTGGATCTTGTCGAATGCTTAAGTTTTAATACAAATGTAGCCATTGTATGTAACACACTCGAGGTAGATTTTATGACACTATGAAGCTTGAATTATTATCTTTAACTATGTTCTAGTCTAAAGAACACTGGTTTCTGCGGTAGCAAGTACTAATAAGTGGTCTCTCTCCAAATATGATATGATTTTGTTCGTTAGTTATAGTAGCTTATATGTGCTGCATCAATGGCATGATATACAATGTTTCACCCTCACATGATATACAATGTTTCACCATTTTCACCAACACCTTGATGCATTGGCCTGCACCCTGCAGAAGCAGAGTTTCCATCAGATGCACGCGGGATTTGTGTGTGATGAGAGTGTTGTGAAAAAGTATTGGTTATCTTTGGTTAGTCGTAGAGTTTTCCTTGGTTTAGTGTAACTCTTGGGAGACAACTTGAGGCTGGTTTAGTACCAGAGTGCTTGAATTGCGATTAAGATTATTAATTGTTGGTGGGCTTCTTTTTGCTAGCGTTATTGTTATACTCTTTGGATTCATTATCTGTAGATATGCTAATTTCTATCCTTTATGGTGACAGAGGATAACTCTACTTTACTAGTATGTCCTTATAATATGCCAATGGATGAGGCTGATGAGTTTACTCACTGTCTATGTCGCTCCATAAAGAGGAGACAGACTAATTAGTCTTGGTTGAATCCTCACTGTCTATGTCGCTCCATAAACAAAAAGCATAGTAAAAAAAGATTATGTGGGCTAAATATTGCATCCAGCAGCCATTTCTTTTACCATTACTTCAGCTAATTCACAAATCCATCCCCATCACAATCCATTTCTTTTATACCATTACTTCAGCTAATTTTTCAGCAGGTTTCAATTCTTGATGATGTCCAAGACTTAACAAAATCTCTTTTAGCTCTAAAGGAGATATCCTTCCATCTCCATTTGCATCAATGAATTTAAAGACTAATTTCAGTTGACTGGATAACTCCATAGCTGCAAAACCTGATAACCAACTGAAATCAGAAACTATTCTCTTTGGTTTCCTTTTCCCTTTCTTTAAGTACTTGAATTGTCCAAGAAATTTCCCAACTGGGTTATTCAAAGACTTGAACCATTTTCTAAAAGAATCTATAGTATTCTTGAAAACCAGGAGAAAGACAGAGAGTAAAAAAGAGTGATTAACTGGTAAGTAGAATTGAAGAGAAATGAATGTGAGGGTGGAATTTTGGGAAAAATAAATTGAGTTATTTGTCACTTTCTAGTCATATGCTTTAGCCTTGTGACTGGTCCCTACAGGAACTACCCTATATTTTTCAAGTACTCAAAGTGAATAAATAGTGAAGCTACTTTCTGCAAGTTAGTAATAAGTATAGCCTATTCCTTTCTCCATCCCATTTTGAACAATTCCCAAATCTAACTAGACATAATTAATTCATTCATTTGTCAATACTGTATAAATTTTCAAAGTTGGTTTGAAACTTTTTGTTACCTTTTCACATTGATATGTAGAAGAAGAAACTTTATAAATTATTATTGGATCCAGCAGGTTAGGTCTTTCAGTCATTACAGAATCATAAATGAAATATTCATTAACTGATTCGAATCGTAGGAACTAGGAAGATTGTCGCAAGTAGTTCCCCATATTTCACGAAAGTTGATTGATACTTGAGGGTCAAGCACTTAGAAAATGTTCAAAAGTTCCCTGGGTAAATGAAAACTCATTTTTCAAATGATATGACCATAAGAAAGCACTATGTTAACAATATTCTTAGGAGATAGGAAAATTACTCTTCTTCCCAATGACACGAAAAGTATCTCGCGTTTAAGATAATACAGATACAGAAACACAGAAAAATATGATTTATTGAATGGAGTACTCCATAGCACTTTTTGATCTATTTTCTTTCTTGAGAACCAGCAAAAATATGAAGAGAGCTAGTAGATTTTAAGAATATTTCCTTAATATTCTGTCCATTTCAAGTAATATATCCTTCATTTCACATCTGTAATAAGACATGCACACTCAAAATTATCTTCATAATGCCCTTGTGGTATACATATAGATCAATTTAAAAGCCACTAGTCGACCCCCACTTGCTTGGGATTGAGATGTACGTGTTAGTAATTTTTGTATAGTGAAATTACATGTTCCTATTAACCCTCGTTCATAGATAACACCAAGTGTGTTAACCTTAGCTTCAGCAGGAACTATATTCATGACCCAGACAGGATCATCAACCAAATTAGCAGCAACGAGTATACTCTTCAATTTGTACATTTCCCATTATTTTGTCCTAGGTGAGACTAAGTATTCACCGCTCACTAGATTGCGGTGGAGAATGATGGGAATTCCAGCTGAAGGTGACCGTAGTTTCCTAGTCATTGAACACCTTCAACTATACCTGCTTGCTGAATATTTATACTAAGATGGAACAGGATAACTTTTCGGTCCTCTAGGCTTTCACTTATCTTGTTCCTGTTTCCCCTTTCTAACTTATTCTTCTGACATGAGTGGAATGAAGAAGCAAAAATAACTCGAAATAAAATAACAGATGGTAGCACATATAATTGTGATTAAATTTGCACATTCTTTGTTCTACTGCACCAGACATATTGCTAAAGAAGCTGGTATATTATCTATTTTATCAACTCTCACTAATGACAAACTAGACTGCTAGTATACTGGATCATATGCTAAGCTTCAGTTAGTTTGTATTGGTTAGTGTTTATATCTTTTCTGTATTTGGTCAGTTGAAGTTATTTCCAGGCATGTTAATAAGGATAAAACCTGATGAATGGTGCAGAGAGTTTCTGTGTCTATGATTTGCTTTTGTCTTTCAATTCATGTGTGTTAATGCAGTGGTCTTCAGTATCCACTTTCTGGAAAGTAATTATTCAGAAGTTAATACACAATGGCTTCAAATTAATCTTACATATCAATTTTGCTTTCAGAGTTTATTTATCTCTTTTCTAAAATTTTGCAGGAATACTTAAATGGGGAAAAGAGCTAACTTTTCTTGAGGTCTTCGAAGAGACGCATAAGAAGAAAAAGGACGGTACAAGAGAGGATTGGGTCGAAACACGTGCTGAGGATGCATATGTAAGATCATAACTTTTACATACATTATTTTATTATTACTCAACTTAGCTTGTTTACATACTGAATTTTTCTTTCAGGAAGGATTTCAAAAAAGTATGGAAGATTGGGCATCTAACCCAACCCACTTCAGAAGATGGTACCATAGTCCAACCATCACTTGTTGATGTGACTAACATGTGGACAGCTGTGGTAAGTGGTCTAAAGAAAGGTAGAATCTACGGGTGTGGGGTTCTCCAATCTTCGAGTAGTCCTTCGTTGTTTTCTAGTTCCTCTTCTACTTTGCAAACTATGGAAGAAATGGAAGCAATGAGAAAGCAAATCATAGAGTTGACACAACAATGTGCAGCTAATGATGCCAAGTTTGCTAAATTTGAGGAGTTGGTCAAGAAACACATGCCTCAAGTATTTCATGATGAGGAAGAGAGTGAACCTGATGATGATTAGATTGTAGTTGTTCGACATTTAGATGTTTAAATTATTTTACTCAATGTTTATTTTGGATGTTTTAAAGTGGTTGAATTTTTAAATTTTTATCGTGTTCGATCCTACTGTGAAAAGTACATTAGTTATGTTGTTTATAATTGAGAGCAGTGTAAGCTAATGAAAGATTTTATTAAATAATTATTTATAGGTGAATATTTATTTATTAAAATTTCGACTGAAGTAGTTGGAAGAAAAATTATTAAATAACTATTTATTAAAGTTTCGACTAAAGTAGTTGGAATAATTATAATTCTTAAATAATTATTTATTACATTTTCGACTACAGTAGTTGGAATAATTATTTTATTAGTTTCTAACCACAGGAATCGAAAAGATTTTGTAAGTGAATATTTATTTCTTAAAATTTTGACTGAAGTAGTCTGAACAATAATTATTAAATAATTATTTATTAAAGTTTTGATTATAATAGTCAGAATAATTATAATTTTTAAATAATTATTTATTACTTTTTCAACTACAGTAGTTGGAATAATTATAATTATTAAATAACTATTTATTAAATTTTTGACTATAGTAGTCGGATGATTTATAATTATTAAATAATTATTTTTAATTAATTTATTAATATTCTGACTACCGTGGTCGATTTTTTTTATTTGTTCATTTTATAATTTATAATCTGCGACTATAGTAGTTGGAAACTTTTGACTACTGTAGTTGAAAATATTTTTCTGACAAGCTATATTCTGACTATCATGAAACAGTCAGAAGGTTATCGAAAATACCATGTTTTTCGGCTACATTCCGACTACATCAGCTGTTGGAAAAATGCTATTTCTAGTAGTGTGACTAATGCCATGTTAATTGAGTCCTGTGCACCTTTAAGTTTTTGGAGTGAAGCTCTTTTGACTGCTTGTTATGTGTTGAATCGTGTTCCCTATAAAAAGACCAAAATAACACCTTTTGAGATGTGAAAATGTTATAAGCCAAATTTGAAATATCTAAGAATTTTGGTTGCTTAGCCTATGTAAAATTAATGGATCCTAAAATCTTTACATTTGATAAAAAAATTACTACTTGTGCTTTTCTTGGTTATGCTTCAAATAGTACATCTATAGATTTTTTAATCTTGAAGATAGTGTTATAATAGAATCAGGTGATGCTATTTTTCATGAAAATAAATTTCCTTTTGATTCTAAAAATAGGGGGGTCTAAGGACCTAAAAAAATATTTTTGTCACTACCTAATTCTTCTACTTCTACTTTTAAAAAATAAAAAAATAATGATTTTGAGCTAAGAAGTAAACGAGCTAGAGTAGAAAAAGATTTTGATCTGATTATTATGTTTTAAATGTTGAAGATGACCCTTTCACTTTAAAAGAAGTTTTGTCTTCTCATGATGCTATTTTTTGGAACGAGGCTGTAAATGATGAAATGAAATAGCTAATTTCCAATAAAACTTGGAAGTTAGTTGATTTACCACCGGGTTATAAAACAATTGAATGTAAATAGGTCTTATGTAAAAATTTAAAACCAGATGGATCTGTTTATAATTACAAAGTTAGGCTAGTGGCTAAAGGTTTTAAACAAATAGAAGGCCAAGAATTTGTTGATACTTTTTCTCCGATAACTAAAATTACATTCATTAGACTTTTAGTTGCTATTGCGGCAATTTTTGATTAACAAATTCATCAAATGGATGTAAAAATTATTTTTTTAAATGGAAACCTAAATGAGGAGATTTACATGGAACAACCCAAATGTTTTGTTGAAGCTGACCAAGAAAACAAAGTGTGTAAACTTACTAAATCCTTATATGGCTTAAAACAGACACCAAAGCAATGACATAAAAAATTTAATTCATGCATGATTGATAATGACTTTAAAATAAATGAGTGTGATAAGTGCATATATCATAAGTCTTGAAATAATTTGCATGTTATTATTTGCCTATATGGTGATGATTTATTGATCTTTGGTTCTAACTTGAATGTCATTGTTGAAACTAAAAATATTCTTACAAGCCATTTGATATGAAAGATCTTGGTGAGACAAATTTTATCCTAGAAATAAAATTTACCAGAACATGTGATGCCATTTTTCTTGACCAGTCATAATCTGTTGAGAAAAATTTGAAAAAATATAACTTCCTTGATTGCAAGCATGTTGTAACTCCATTTGATTCTAGTGTTCACTTGTTTTCTGTTGAAAGTGAAAATGATGTTATAAATCAAAAGAAATATGCTAGCATAATTGCAAGTTTGAGATATATGACTGATTGCACTAAGCTTGATATTGCATATTCAGTACGAGTACTTAGCAGGTTTACTAGCAAGCCAAGTAATGAACATTGGCATGCTATAACAAGAATAATGAGATATTTAATTGGAACGAAAAATTATGGTTTGTTCTATAAAAAAATATCATGTTGTACTTGAAGGATTTTGTGATGCGGATTAGAACACTTTATTAGATGATTTCTTATCTATTACTGGTTATATTTTTACTTTCGCTGGTAGTTCTATTTGTGGAATATCTAAAAAGAAAATAATTATTGCTAACTCTACCATGCAGGTTGAACTAATTGCTTTGGCTTCAGCTAGTGAGAAAGCGAATTGGTTGAGAGATTTGTTATTTTAAATACCTTATTTGAAAAACTGAGTCCTCCTATATTAATTTATTGTGATAGCACCGCTGCAATTGATAGAGTTTAAAACTATTATTACAACCATAAATTCATACCTATAAGGAGAAAACACAGTAATGTGAGATCATATTTGACAAATGATACTATTAATGTTGATTATGTCAAATCTTGTGATAATCTATCCGATCCATTGATTAAGTCCTTATCAAAAGAAAATGTCTGGAGCATATTGAGGGGAATGAGATTGAAGCCTATTGAATTTTGAGTCATATATGAGGAAACCTAACCTAGGGACTAGAGATCATATAACTAGGTTCAATAGAAAAATTGAATCACATGATGACTTCTTGTGAAAAATGCACTACTTTTTATTCCTCCCTATGGTGTGAGTGCATTTATCTGTAATGTTTGTGAGGTTGAGTTTAAAAAAATCTTAATGAAAATTTGTAGCTCGTATAAGTGGGGGTGCTAAAATTACAGGAGAACTCTTGACGGATTTCACCTATGTGAGTGTGGAGGTAGGCCGCTTCCTATGAGAATTAGGCTCATTCTCAAAGTCACTCATGAAATTGGGATATCACAAGGCCATAATGTGCTGGCTATAAAACTCATGTCAACACCTTGACTATTTTGTGAAAGCAGTAACTTTTTATTTTCCTTAAGCAGTCATAGTTCAAGTCTGATACCACTACGACTCTGAAGTAAAAATTATTGTTTTACTAAGTGGAGATTCAATGTAGAGCACACCTTCATTATGCATGATAGTCTTCCTTCAGTTAGTAGACTCTCTTATCTAATATTAAAATGAGTGGGGGATTGATGGAGTAGCATTTTAATATTTATAATATTATTTTTTTTGCCAAAAGTGTAGTGGCTGTTACATGCCATTTAGTGATATTAAGAACCTTAAGTGCTTTAAGTTACATTTAGGCACTTAGTTCATTTGCCTTTACAGGCAGAAAATGCCTATTAATCTCTTTTAAACTGAAGGCATTATATGCCTTAACTCTAATTGAATTAAATGGAAAGGGAGGTGCATGACTTTTTTCTCACTTGACTCTTGGTTATGGTAGTTGAATTTGACTATCATTTTTCTTGAAATCACTACAAAAAATGGGTCTAATTGCGGGGGTTATTTTAACCTTCATAAAATTATATGAACTGCGGGGCTTAAAAATATGCCGTTAAAAATTATATATTTGTGGGGGTTTTAACCCCCTTTATCCGTCCAAAAAATAATACTAAATTAAAAAATATTTCCCTTATTCCCCCCAATATCGATCAAAAATAGCCCCCCAAAACATTTCTCTCTCATTTTCCTTAATATAGCGCTAATTAGGGTACGGTGAACTCTCTGTCGGCCATTAATAGGGTAATTGCTACTCTCTACTTCGGCCATTTCTACTCCGGCGTGTCCGGTGGTCGGCTATTGCCTTCTGTTTTAACTTTTTCTCCGATGTATTCAAACTCCTACAGCTCTGAGCTCCCATGTAATTGTTTCTTATTTTTAATAACTCTTCTTCTACTAATTGCTCAATTGAGGTCCAGATCTGTGTTATTCATCCTTTAGTATACATCCTTTACTTTGGCACAACCTGCAAAAAGCTAAAATATGGTATATGAAAGTTTTTTTTTAAGTTGGTAACTTACATGGTAGATGAAAGTTTAAAAGGTGCTAAACATTAATTACACTGGAGTTTCTATAATCAACAAGTTTACTTTTGGGTATATCTTTTGTAAGTTTTGTGTATATTAAACTATATGAAAGGAAAAATTGTAAAGCCACATCTTTTTTTACCTTTTACTTTTTGGGATTATAAAACCATTTTGACAAGATGACCTTCAATTCTACTCCAATTCCAAAAGGGCAACCCAAAAGCTATGCGCAGGAAAAGGCCAGACTACAAGGGTCTATTGTACACAATCGTACCCTGCATAAGTCTACTCCAACTCCATTTATGTTAAATTCGATGTGTGGTCGATGGTATTGAATTGTGTAGCTCAATTTCATTGTCATTTCTTGAAATTTGATTAGAAAGTTCAATCTTTTTTGAGTAAATGCTAAGGAAGTTTGATTTAAAGTTGATAATAAAACAATTCCGTAGTTAAATCCTGATGGGTCAATGGTACTTCTTGATAGGGTTATTCAAATTTGGGATATCAACTTTGTAATTGTTATTTTTGGGTGGATCAATAGGAAAATCACTTGCATGTAGATTGTAAATTCTTGATATCACCTTTTCTTATGGAATGAATTATCAGTTGTGTAACTTGAGTATCATTCTGCTTTATGTTGCAAATACAGTTTTTAAGTTGATTTCCCCCATTTTAGCTTTTCGTGTTTCTGCTCTAGGCGGTGAAGTGGGGTTGGAGTTTTCTTTTCTTTTGTAAAGTTAAGTTTATGAGGTGAGTATGACAATGGTGTCTCAGAACCAATGTAGACATAGCTAAAACATTGAAGAAAAAGATTCGTGTATGTATACCGACTAGTTGGTATCAAGGCCAGAAACTTCTCAGTTTGGTTAGAAATTTATTTCAGTGTAGAGGTGTAGCAATAAGTGCAAGATTTAGAGAACCTCTAGTTGTATAAAACCTCTACATTGTCTTAAGACACAAGAAAATAGTATTGGAATGTAGTAAACACGAATAAACGAGAATGTTTATAGATAAATCATATATTTGACCCCAACTAATATGGGATGGGAATATAGTTGAATGATTGATTTAATTGCCATTTTCCACGTGTTGTAAGTTCTCAGCCTTTGATTTATTTGATAATTATTTATGTGCAACATATATCTTATTAGTCCAACATGCATATCTGGCTAAATGCTAAAAATAGGTATCAACTTGTTGACTGAATTTATTAGAATGACAGAAAAATTAAGGAATGATTGCACTTTTAAATCAAACCTGGGAAATCCTTTCTTTGTAAAGATTTAATCACCTTTTTTTTAAACTTTGGATGACTGTTCCTGTAATATGTAATATTCAAAGATAACTGCTTGAAAGACGCCCTCCTAGTGCTGTTAAGAGGGTAGTTTTGCCACTACCTGGACATAGCAGACTAGAGAGTAAATGTTTGCATAGTAATAACAATGGAGTGATTAGTTGCTACAACGTCATCATCACTACTTCAAATTTATTTATAATTTGTTAATGGAGTAGGTTTGAAGAATCGTCTCATTATGTAACACTATAGCTAAAGGAAGAAACAGTTATCAAGGAAACATAACTCGTTTTAATGTTTGCATAGTAACTGTGGAAAAATTAGCTGCTACAATGTCCTTGGAACTACTTTTAATTAAGAGACATTAAGACTATGCAAAGAAGCAATGATTGAGGAACACAATTATTTAGTTGTAAGGCTAAAAGAAGAAACAGTGATTATGGAGCATTATCTATTTAAAATGTTTCCTTGGTGACGGGGGAGTGAATGTTGTGATGGTATTAGATTTTATGGATGCTTATCCTTTCTATTAACTATACAGTACACAATTATTTTCGATTAAATGGGTACCTTCTTAAAAAATGAAAGTGTGAGTTGGTTTTGAAATTTGCGTTCAGCAGCGGGTCTTATTTGTATGTGTTTTTTATGTGCCTTCTAACATACTATTAGGCAGTCTTCAGCATTACAATATTTTGATTAATCGTACAAAATATGACATGAAATTTTGATTACTCGTGCAAAATATGACATGAAACCACATTTCCATAAAGCTAATTAAAGTATGTATGTCTTTTTGGGACCTAACATTATTGCTAGCATCTCACCTGGACATACAATACTTGTCGCTCCATTTAGTATAGTCTTTTCTTTTTTGCTTGATTGTTACATTCTGGGTTTTGGCCTTAGAAATTTTCCTTGAAATTCATTCTTTGGACCCGATACGACTTCAAAGTATGAGCCATATGCTGGGGTGTGAGTGGTATGGTCCTGTCGTAAGTTGACCAGTGTTAGTTAAGGGATAGTTTTTGACCACTTCAATGGTCACGAATTAGAGGTGTGAGTCGTAAGGATTGATACGATTTGTATTAGTGACTCATATGGTGGGTAGTGTTTGATCTTCCTGGTAATTCATTCTTCCAGGGATACAGATCATGGGTACAGATCGTATGATGAGGTTATGACTTGGTTGGATGAGTCATATGCTGGTAAGTGTTTGATCCAAAGGTTAAGTCTTGGGTATGACTGGTGGAAACCAACCGTAAGGAAGGGTACAACTCGTAACAGAGTCAGTCGTATCCCTGTGATGGGTTTTTAAGGGACTTAAGTGGGGGTATTCTGGATATTTTTCTACTTACCCTAAGTATGAACTACAACTTCTAATACACTTAGGAGGTTATTTACCCTATTATTCTATTCATTAATACTTAGAAACTATTCCAAAACATATCTTAATTCTTTTAAGGGCTTTTGGGGCAATAGAGCTAGAATTTAAACTTAGGGATTGCTTTGGGGCTTGATTTGGTGATTTTCTTTCTTCATCTTTCTCTTTTTAAGGCATGTGTCTCTTCCCTACTTACTACTTCTAAAAAAGCATGAATTTTATGGATATTTTTATGGTTTCAATGTTGTATGGTTTATGGTTTTTAACTATTAATTGGGGGTTTGTTTATGATGGCTTGGTTATGGTTTTCTATGATTTAATTATGCTTTTATATGCATCAATGATGGTTTTGGGAAAATGGTTTGCATGGTAATTGTTTAATGTCTTAGTAATTGGTTTTGATCATATTATGCCCCCAAGGTGTTTGATAAAATGCTTATAAAGGTTTGTTCATTGCATTGACTTCTTTAAATGGAACTATTGCTTGTTTTCAGCTTATATATGAAACTATTAATGGTTTAAATGGCTTACAAAGGTTAAACGCTAATTGGTTATGCTTGTGGAGGACATGGGAGTCTACCAAGAGGCTAATATGGTAAATAGAAAAGGAACTTGAGAGTCCCCTTAACCGAAATGGTTTGGCTACGGATAAATCTTACAAGTATGGTTGGTATGAAGATACCACTAATAATTGGCCTTGGTAATAAATAGTAACTGGACTGTTTGGACATGGTTTTTAATTTGGGTATTAATGGCAGAATGTGTAACTAAGCCGTGGAAGGTGGATGTTCCAGGGAGACCAAAACTGGAAACTCATATTTGTCGATACTAGGGGTCTTCGATGACCACGTGCAAGTGTCACATTTTATATTAGAGGGATATACTATTCATCCCATGTGATATTTTTTAGTCGTGCAGCTACACACACTGGGACTCTTTTAGCAGGGGGATCTGAACCCATATGGCCTATGGGTGTGGTTAAATGGCATGGTTACACAGTGATGTTGGGTGTATTTATGCATTCTAGTGTCATTATTCTAGTCTTTTTAGCCTTGTTTTGAGGATAATTCATGTGCTTAATGTGTTGATAATGATATAAAAATGCATTTAAGTGTCCATGTATGTGTTTACAATGTTTAATGGTGTTTCCAAGCAAGTTTTGATTCAAATTGATCATTTAGAGTTCAATCTAGAAAACTAGTGTGACTAGCTTGAGCTAGGTGTTTGTCTAGTCTATCATGTAGGGTTCTAAAGTGTTTTAATGAGATCCTAAGGTTGTTATTGTGTATTTATATGTGAAAAAACTTGTTGGTAATGTTCAAGGGTCAATTGGATCAAGGCAAGAGTCGAAACAAAGAGTTAAAGATCAAAGTGAAATTAGCCTATGCTTAGCTCGTGTTTTTGGTTCTCCATTTTCGATGTTGTGTTGTTTTAAGCTCTAAATTGTTATGTTTAATGCTATAGGATGGTAGGTGAATGGATTATGATGATATATGAAGGATATACAAGCTTCAATTCAAGTGGAAACAACTTGAAAAGGCTTGAAATGGATCAACGAAAGCACAATACACAACTTGGACGAAATTTCGACCCCTGGAATGTACAGGGCGCAAGTGGGCTTTATGGAAGTCCAATTGGCACGTGCTATGGACCAAAAGCTTCAGAAGGGACCAAAAAAAGTGATACCTCACGTTGATGGAACGTCACGACCTCCACACCTGCTTTTAACCCTCATGATGCAACCTACATTCTCGTTTCCAACTTGTGCAATGTGAGTTCCACTCCTGTTTCTAGATTGCGTGTTTCAAGACCCTCTAAACATGGCCAAAAGTTGTACTAAAACTCCTATTTGTCTTAGGACTACGTGGATACTACAAATACATCTTTGTAAATATTATTATTCATTTTTGGACGTCCTTAGAAGAGATTAGAGGCTACCACAACTTCTTTTTACGTTTTATCATTCTTTAATTTAATTTCTTTATGGTTTGTATCATAATTCCAAGGGATTGGTTGATGAATATTTCCATTAAAGGCTAAACTCTCTTTTCGAGGTAAAGGCAAAAATCATGAATACTTTCGTTTTGAATTAAGTTTGTTGATTCGCTTATCATTATGGTTGTCTGTTTATCCTTGTTTTAACTATTTTAAGGATTAACTACCCTTAGGATACATATATTGTCGACCTTTTGATCTCGAAAGTAGGAATAGGAAGATAGAACATAGGGATAATCAAAGTATGGTTTGTATTCTTTTATAAAATAAGGAATCCAAATTAACATCTAGGACAGGGATGTAACTAGAAGCCTTACTTGATTCAAACATAGGATGATAGCTTTAAATCATTTAATTGGATTATTACATCCCCACTCAATGATGTAGTTGTAATGTCTATATTAGGTAAACGGTTAGACATCGGGAGACCATGATCATGCAGTTAACCCTACAAATCAATAATCAAGATAAGCGATTTAACAAATGAAGTTTAATAATGTAGTATGATTGTTCATACACCTTAACCCTGGGCTTTTATCCATTGATTGTTTGAAGTAATTACTTTTCTGTATTAGTTTATTTTTAGTTTACAATTCTAAAACCTTCTTGTTTACTTTTTCTCAATCGTTAAACTAGAATTGGATAGTTGTTTAACACAAGTCCCTGTGGGATCGATATTTGGCTTTCTTGAAGGCCACTATATTACTTGGTAGATCACGTACACTTGCTTGTGTGCTTGGTCACTATCACAAAACCCAGGTTAAAGGTTTTAAATGCATGCTAAACATGTATGGTTGTGTGGTTATGTGACATAGCCCGACACTTATATATATGTATGGTTGTATGCATCATGTATGGTTTTACTTAGTTGTTTAAATGGTATTACTTTATCCTTATCCTGAGATACATGCTAGCGGTCACTCGTTAACCCATCTACTAGCGGTTATATACCCACGCTATGGATGAACCCACTATTAGACTCTTCCTACATAATGATTGACTTGGGGAAAATATTTGTATTGAAGTGGTGAGCTTCCATATTTTTGGAAGGTTCTATTTCATGATATGGATATCCTTAGACATTTTTCTTTTGTTTTGGATATTGGTTTTGGCCATGTTTGGGGACATGTCTCAACCAAATATTTGTATTCTTTTGGATAAAGGATTTTTGGTACTTCTGGGGGTTAGTATGAGCGAGATCGTATTGGCGCCGACCTTGGTATTAGACTAAGCTGTGAGGCTGGCATCATCGTACATGATTTCTTGCTATTCCATCATATTACATTTTGGGTTTGATTATTATATTATGTTTTAATATTCTTTTTTGTTTGGTATGGTATGGATGATTGGTTTAGTGCGGGTAGACTCGGTTGGATCGGTCACTGTTGTGACCCTATCCTAGAGACTTTATGAGAGCATTTACGCAATCTTGTTATATGCTTGAAATTCAGCTCATCTAAGGCTGTGAAATATGGTAGGGTTGGGTTTAGGGGCGGTCCCCGATCCTGGTTGCACTTGGGATGCCCACTACGTCTAGGACCTAGTTTGGGTCGTGACAAGTTGGTATCAGAGCTTTAGGTTCATGGTCAACTGGAAAGTCCACAAAGTCGTTTGAGTAGAGTCTCTTTTAGGGGTTTGAAGTGCACCACACTCATAAGAGAGAGGCTGTGAGACATTTTGGAATGAGTCACTTTCTTGAAATTATCAGTCTTGGAATCTTCTCTAATCATTGGTTTTTTGTCTTTCAGATCATGCCTCCTAGACCTGGAAAACAAGGAAATTCTTCCATCCCATCTAGGGATAATTCTGAAGGGGTACCTTTTATGTCTAGAGTACATTTTCGATCTCTAGTCCTATTCCCGATTATGCTGGAGTTCCTTTTATTCCTCCTACTTCCCCTCAGGGTACTATGTCAAATATGTAGTTTTGCCAGTCTATTCATGTTATTGATTAGCTGGTCACTGCTCAGGCTGAGTGGGGTGCGACTAGTACTTTGTTTACTAAGGCCACAAGGGTAGGCTAATTTATGAAGTTGGGCCTTCTTACTTTTACCAGAGTGAAGGTGGAGGAAGACCCACAGGGATTCCTAGATAAAATGGAGAAGATATTTTGGGTTATGCAGGCTTTTAATGTAGATGGAGTTAGCTTTGCGGCTTATCATCTCAAAGATGTTGCTTATCAATGGTATGGGGAGTGGGATATAGATAAGGTGGTATGGAAAAGGAAGGGCTGTGAAAGGCCTTTTCTAATGCCTTTATGGATCGTTTCTTTTCTCAAGAGTTGAGGGAAGCTAAGATGGAGTAGTTTATGAACCTCAGGCAAGAGAGGATGTCTGTGAGGGAATATTCTTTGAAGTTTCATCAGTTGTCAAGTTATGCTCCTGATTTGAGGGCTTATATGAGGTCGAGAATGAGGAAGTTCACTTTTGGGTTGGATAGATTTTTGATTTTGGAGAGCAAGACTACTTTGCTCATTAGGGATATAGACATTTCTAGGTTGAAAATTTAAATGCAGCAGGTTGAGGATGAGAAGAGAAAATAGGCAAAATTTGGGGATAGGCTAGAAAAGCGGGGATATTTTATGATTAGGGGATGCACATTCTAAGGGTGTTAGAGATGGTGGCAAGTGGCATAAAAAGAAGTGGGGGAGTTCTGGTTCCTTGACTACTACCAGTGCTCCTTACGCACAACAGTCTAGCGGCAGGCGTCACTAAGGTAGTGATAATTCTTGGGCTTAGGTTGCCCAATCTCAAGCGAGTAAAGGTCAGTCTGTTTCTTTATGCCCTCTTTGTTGGTTCTGCGGTTGTCATCATCGGGGATTTTGTGAGGAAGGCAGAGATAAGTGCTTCAACTACGATCAGGTAGGCCATCGGCTCAAGGATTTTTTGGCTAATAAGGTTTCTATAGGGGCGAATAAGATTTTGATGGCTTTATCTTCTGCTCCTACACCTGGTGATGTGGCATCTGCTTTTGTTATTTCTCCTAGTTCTAGTGTTGGTCAGAACAAGTTGTATGCATTAGTGTACCGATAGGAATTTGAGGCATTAACTGATATTGTTACTGGTACGTTACAACTCTTTTCTCAAGATGTATATTATTTTCTTGATCTGGGCTCCACTCTTTCTTATGTGACTCCTTATATAGCTGGGTATTTTGGTTTAGATCTAGAAATTATTTCAGATCTTTTTTCTATTTCTACCCGGGTTGGAGACTCGATCACTACTGAATGGGTCTGTAATAGGAGTGTGGTATCTGTTGGTGAAAGAAAAACCTTGGTAGATCTGTTTGAGTTGGGAATGATGGATTTCAATGTGATTTTAGGTATGGCCTGGTTGCATTCTTGTTATGCATCTTTAGACTGTCAGACTTGTAAGGTCAACTTTAGGTTCCTTGGTGAGCCAAAAATATAATAAGAGCATTGTTCTTTAAATCCCCGGGGGAGATTTATTTCTTATCTTAGAGCTCGAAGGTTAATCTCTAAAGGGTGTCTTTATCACTTGGTTTGGGTTAAAGATTTTAACTCAGAAGATCATTCTTTGCAGTTAGTTCTGGTAGTTAATGAGTTTTTAGAGGTCTTTCTGGATGATCTTCCCGATGTTTCTCTTGATAGGGAAATAGAGTTTGATATTGATTTGCTTCTGGACAGTTGTCCAATATCTATTCCTCTGTATAAAATGGCTCCGACTGAGTTAAGGGAACTTAAGGAGCAAGTTAAGGATCTTGTAGATAAAGGGTCCTAGTGTTTCTACGTGGGGTGTACCGGTGTTGTTTGTATGCGAGAAAGATGGTTCCCTTAGGATATGCATTGACTACAGGCAGTTGAACAAGGTAACTGTCAAGAACAAATATCCTCTCCCAATGATAGATTATCTGTTTGATTAGTTACAGGGTGCCAATTTATTTTCTAAGATAGGTCTTCGATCTGGGTACCATTAACTTAAGATTAAGAAGGTGGATATCCCTAAGACAGATTTTTGTACTCGGTATGGGTATTTTGAGTTCTTGGTGATGTCATTTGGGTTGAACAATGCTCCGACAATATTTATGGATTTGATGAATATGGTGTTCAGGCAGTATTTAGATCTCTTTTTCATTGTGTTTATTGATGACATCATGGTGTATTTGAAGAGTGAGGTGGATTATGCTAATCACCTCCATGCGTTGTTGCAGACCTTAAAGAAACAACGGTTATTTGCCAAATTCTCCAAGTATGAGTTTTGGTTGAATGTCATGACTTTCTTGGGTCATATTATTTATACTGAGGGGGTAGTAGTGGATCCATAAAAGGTTGCTGTGCTGAAGGGGTGGCCTAGTCCCATGACTCCATCCAATATTCGAAGCTTCTTGGATTTAGCCAAGTATTATAGGCGGTTTTTGGAAAGCTTCACATCGATAGCTGCTCCTTTGACTAAGTTAACTCAGAAGAAGGTTAAGTTTTCTTGGTCGAATGCTTGTGAGGGGAGTTTTGAGAAGTTGAAGGATAGGTTAACTTTGACTCTGATTTTGACTTTACCGGAAGAAAATGATGGGTTTGTGTTTTATTGTGATGCATCTCAGGTAGGTCTTAGTTGTGTTTTGATGCAACATGGGAAGGTGATTGCCTATGCTTCCAGGCAGTTGGAGGAACATGAGAGGAATTATCCTACCCATAATATGGAGTTGTTGGCGGTGGTTTTTGCTTTGAAAATATGGCGACATTATCTATATGGTGTTCACATAGACATTTTTTTGGATCATAAGTGTCTTCAGTACATGTTAACTCAAAAAGAGCTTAATCTCAGGCAAAGAAGATGGCTTGAGCTTCTCAAGAACTATGATATGAGTCTTCACTATCAATTGGGTAAGGCTAACGTGGTTGCTGATGCTCTTATCAGTTTTTCTATGGGCAGTTTAGCTCATGTGGAGGAAGGAAAACGAGAATTAGTGAAGGATATTCAATGCTTGGCCAATCTTGGAGTTCATCTCTTGGATTCCAAAGATGGTGGTGTGATGGTGCAAGAAGTGGTTTGATCATATCTTGGTGCAGAGATTAAGGAGAAACAAGTGTTGGATCCGGTCTTGATAAAAACAAAGAGAGATGTCGGTGGGAAAAGGTAGCGTGTTTGAGATTAGTGGTAATTATACTTTGCGGTACCAAGGGAGGCTGTGTATTTCAAATGTCGACGGCTTGCGACAAAGGGTTTTCGTCGAGGTGCATGAGTCTCCTTGTTCGACAAAGATGTATCATGATCTTAAGGTAATCTATTGATGGAATAGTATGAAGAGAGATGTGGTTGATTTTGTGGCCAAGTGTATAGTGTGTCAACGGGTTAAGGTTGAGCACATGAGGCTTGGTGGATTGCATTAAGGAATAGAGTTTCCTGAATGGAAGTGGGAGATGATCAATATGGATTTCGTTACCGGTCTTCCTTGATCTTAGATCTGATTTGATTCGATTTGGGTCATCATGGATAGGATGACTAAGTCTGCTCACTTTTTGCCAGTGAGGACTACCTTTTCGCCAGAAGATTATGCGAAGTTGTATCTTCTAGAGATTGTGAAGCTGCATGGGGTTCCTGTCTTGATTTTTTCTGATCGTGGTACACAATTTACATCTCATTTCTGGCGGTCTTTCCAAAAAGGATTAGGCACTAAGGTTAGTCTGAGTATGACTTTCTATCCACAGTCAGATGGGCAAGCAGAGAGAATAATTCAAACATTGGAAGACATGCTTTGGGTTGCGCAATTATTTATGGTGGCATTTAGGTTGAGCATCTACCTTTGGTAGAGATTGCTTACAACATAGCTATCATTTTATAATTTGTATGGCTCCTTTCGAGGCTTTGTATGGTAGGAGGTATAGATCTCCTATTGGATGGTTTGAGCTTGGTGAAACGGATATGTTTGGTTCCCATTTGGTCTATCAAGCTATGGAGAAGGTGAAGGTGATTCGGGATAGTCTTAAGGCTTCCTAGAGTTACCAAAAGTCTTATGCAGATGTTAGGCGTAGAGATTTGGAGTTTGAGGTTGGGGACAAGGTGTTCCTAAAGGTGTCTCCCATGAAGGGAGTAGTGAGGTTTGGCAAGAGGGGAAGCTTAGCCCTCAATATATTGGTCCTGATGTGATTTTGCGGAGAGTGAGTAATATTGCTTATGAATTAGAGTTTCCGTCTAGTTTGAGTTTGGTTCATTCGGTGTTTCATCTTTCTATGTTGAGAAAGTGTATTGGCGATCATTCTTTGGTTATTCCTTTGGAAGGGTTGGATATCTCAGATTCTCTGTCTAATGAAGAGGTCCCGATTGAGATATTGGATAGGCAATTTTGTGGGTTCCGGACCAAGGATGTGGCTTTGGTTAAGGTTCTGTAGTGTAACCATAAGGTAGAAGTAGCTACGGGGAAGTGGAAAAGGACATGAAGTCCAAGTATCCGTTCTTATTTTCTGCTCCTGGTTTCGTGTGGAAGGTATGTGTTCTTGAACACATCTTTATTTTTTGAGTTTGTTAAAGGAAAGATTAATGTATTTGGCTCTTTGTTTTCAAACTTTGTTAAAGGGATGTTTGATAATGCAAATGAATCTATGTGTAATGTTCCTAGTGGGGGAGAATGTTACATCCCGGGTTTCAGCCCTAGAAATTTTCCTTGAAATCCATTTTTTGGACCCAATACAACTCCAGGGTATGAGTTGTATGCTGGGGTACGAGTGGTATGGTCCTGTCGTAAGCTGATCAATGTTAGTTGAGGGATGGTTTTTGATCACTGAAATGGTCACGACTTAGAGTTGCGAGTCGTAAGGATTGATATTAGTCATATCGGTGACTCATATGGTGGGCAGTGTTTGATCCTCCTGGTAATTTATTTTGGCAGGGATACGGATCATGGGTACGGATTGTATGCTAAGGTTACGAGTTCGTTGGATGAGTCATATGCTAGAAAACGTCTGATCCAAAGGTTAAGGCCTGGGTACGACAGGTAAAAATCAACCGTAAGGAAGGGTATGACTCGTAGAGGGTCAGTCGTATCCCTATGATGGGTTTTTAAGGGACTTAAGCGGGTGTATTTTGGACATTTCCCTACTTACCCTAATTATGACGCATGACTTCTAATATACTTAGGAGGTTATTTACCCTATTATTCTATTAATTAACACGTATAAACTATTCCAAAACACATCATAATTCTCTCAAAAGCTTTTGGGGCAATAGAGCTAGGGTTTTTACTTAGGGATTTCTTTAGCGATTGCTTTGGTGATTTTCTTCCATCATCTTTCTCGTCTTAAGGCATGTGTCACTTCCCTACTTACTACCTCTAAAAAGGTATAAATTTTATGGATGTTTTCATGGTTTCAATGTTGCATGGTTTATGGTTTTCAACTATTAATTAGGGGTTTGTTTATAATGGCTTGGTTATGGTTTCCTATGGTTTAATTGTGCTTTTATATGCATCAATGATGGCTTTGTGTAAATGGTTTGCATGATAATGGTTTAATGATGTTTAGAATTGGTTTTGGTCATATTATGACCCCAAGGTGTTTGATAAAATACTTATAAAGATATGTTCATTGCATTGACTTTTTTAAGTGAACTCTTGCTTGTTTTCAGCTTATATATGAAACTATGAAGGGTTTAAATGGCTTACAAAGGTTAAAGGCAAATTGGTTATGCTTGTATAGGACATGGTAGTCTCCCAAGAGGTTAATATGGTAAACGAAAAGGGTGTTTGAGAGTCCTCTTATCCTAATGGTTTGGCTATGGATAAATCTTGCAAATATGGTTGGTATGATGATACCACTAATAATTACCCTTGGTAATAAATGGTAATTGGATTTTTTAGACATGGTTTTAAATTTGGACATTAATGGCAGGATGTGTAACTAAGCCATGGAAGGTGGAGGTTTCGGGTGGACCGAAACTGAAAATTCATATTTGCCGATATGAGGTGTCTTCGATGACCACGCGTGAGTGTCACATTTTATATTTGAGGGATGTACTAGTCATCCCATGAGATATTTCCTGATCATGGCTACATACATTGGGACTCTTTCAGCAGGGGAAGCTTAACCCATACGGTCCATGGGTGTAGTTAAACGACAATGTTACACAGTCCAGGTTAAAGGTTTTAAATGCATGCTAAACAAGGATTCCTTTTCCTAACACTTATATATATGCATGGTTGTGTGCATCATGGATTGTTTTACTTGGTTGTTTAGATGGCATTACTTTATCCTTATCCTGAGATACGTGCTAGCGGTTACTCTCTAACCCGTCTACTGGTAGCTGTATACCCATGCTATGCAGGAACTGCCCGTTCGACTTCTCCTACATAGTGATCGACTCGTGGACAAAATTTGGATTGAAGTGGTGAGCTTTCATCTTTTTGGAAGGCTCCATTTTATGATATGGACATTCTTAGACATTTTGCTTTTGTTTTGGATATTGGCTTTGGCGATGGTTGGGGGTATGTCCCAACCTTATATTTGTATTCTTTTTGATAGAGGCTTTGTGGTACTTCTAGGGGTTGGTGTGGGTGAGTTCGCTATTGGTGTCATCCTTGGCATTAGAATAACCTGGGTGGCTGGCATCATCGGACATGATTTCTCACTGTTCTATCATATTACATTTTGGGTTTGATTATCATATTATGTTTAGATATTCTCTTTGGTTTGGTATGGTATGGATGGGTTTTTTGTCTGGGTAGACTCGGTTGAGTTGGTCACTATTGTGACCCTATCCATTTTAAATAACCTTTGTAGATGTTCTAACATCACCAGTATGTCCACCAAATTGAGAGTAGTGACAAACCTCAAGAATGGCTCCTATTTTCGACTCCATGACACATCGATGAAACATTCCATCCGTACACTCTCTAAACAAGCATGGTTCATTCCAAAAGTACTTTTCTAGATCAAATGAGGACCTCTTCTTTTGATAACTATTAAGATCATCAGGAACCAAGCCACTCATAATGTAATTAGCATAGTTTACATATCAAGGCTCAATACACCCCAAAAGTGACATGACTAGCTCACAAGGGAAGGTGCCATTAGTTTCGATCTCACCCAACTTCTCATGATTGCATGCAAGGCGAGAGAGGTGATCGACTACTTGATTTTTACAACCTTTTTGGTCTTTCACCTAAGAATTAAATTCTTGTAGGAGAAATATCCACCTATCAGTTAAGGTTTTGCCTTTTTCTTTGCCATGAGATATCTATAAGTTAAGTGGTCCATGTGTACAACTACTTTTGTACCTAACAAATAGGCCCAAAATTTTCAAAAGCATAAACTACCACGAGCAACTCTTGTTCTTTAACTGTATAACTACGTTGGGAATGTTTCAATGTTTTGCTTGCATAGTAGATCAGGTGGAACACTTTTTCCTTTTTTTGGTCAATACTACACCTAAGGCAACGCCACTCACATCACATATTACTTCAAAGGGCATGGACTGATCTGAAGATATGATGATAAAAGCTAACACAAGAAGCTTATTGACACAATTAAAAGCTCTTAAATAATCACCATAGAACTCAAACTTCACGTCCTTTTCAAGGAGTTTACTCAAAGGGTGAGCAATCTTCGAGAAATCCTTAATGAAATGCTTATAGAATCTGGCATGGCCAAGAAAATTTCTAACACCTCTCACAAAGATAGGTAGAGTTAAGTTACCAATAACTTCAACTTTTCCTTGATTGACTTGGATGACTTTACTTGAAATCTTGTGGCCTATCATGATGCCTTCATTCACTATGAAATGATATTTTACCCAATTCAAAATAAGATTCGTCTCCACATACTGCTTAAAGAGCTTCTGGATGCGTCACAATACACAATAAACCTATTGAACCATCTGGTAGAGTCAAAACTAGGGCTAAGGTGAGTCGAGTCTTCAACTCCTAAAAACTCTTCTCAAAAGAATTTGACAACTGAAATTGGACTTTCTTTTGAGTCAATCTGGACATAGGGGATGCAATAGATGAAAATCCTTCAACAAACCAACGATAATAGCCAGCTAAACCTAAGAAGCTTTAGATATTTGATGGAGAGATGGGTCTAGGCCAGTTTCTTACCACCTCAGTCTTTTGAGAATCAACTCTAATGCCATCACTGAAAATAATATGACCAAGGAATGCTACTAATCTTAGCCAAAATTCTCACTTACTGAATTTGATGAACAACCGATGAGTTCTGAGAGTCTGAAGTACAATTCTAAGGTGATCATTCTCACTACGGGAATAGACAAGAATGTCATTGATGAAGACTATAATGAACATGTCCAAGTACTACTTGAACACACAACTAGAAACTCGAAGGACATGAAAGCTGCTGGGGATTTTGTAAGACCAAAGGACATGACTAGAAACTCGAAGTGACCATACCGGGTTCTGTAATCTATTTTTAGAATGTTACATTCTCTGAATCTAAGCTGATGATAGCCTGATCGAGGTCTATCTTAGAAATGTAACTATCGCCATGAAGTTGGACGAACAACTCATCGATTCTGGAAAGTGGACATTTATTCTTGACTGTGACTTTGTTCAACTGATGGTAGTCTATACACATTCTAAGAGAACCATCTTTCTTACGTACGAATAAGACTGGTGCACCCCACGGGGAAACACTAGGTCTGATGAATCCCTTATCTAGGAGATCCTTCAACTATTCTTTTAACTCCCTGAGTTCTGCTGGTGCCATTCTGTATGGTAAAATAGATATGGGCTGAGTATTTGGAAAAAGGTCTATTCTGAAGTCAATTTCCTTTTTGGGAGAAATTCCAAGAAGATCTTCGGGAAACACATTTGAGAATTCATTTACTACTGGAACTGACTCAAGAGTTGGAGTTTCTGAGTTAGAGTCTTTGACTCTCATAAGATGGAAGACGCATCCCTTGGATATCATTTTTCTCACTCTAAGGTATAGAATTAACTGACCCTTAAGCGCTGTGGTACTACCCCTCCATTCAAGGACTGGTTCATTTGAAAACTGAAAATAAACTATTCTGTTTCTACAATCAACTGAGGCATAGCATGAATGAATCCAATCTATGCTGAGAATGATATTAAAATCTTCCATTTCTAGCTCTACAAAGTTTCCTGAAGTAAATTTCTGAGAAATCATAACCGAACAGTTTCTGTATATCCATCGGGCTATGATAGATTTACCTAATGGGGTAGAAACTGAGAAAGGTTCTATTAGGATTTCTAGACTGACTTCGAAGTTAACGGCTATATAAAGAGTTATGAAAGATAAAGAAGCTCCTGGATCTAGCAAGGCATAAATATGTAAATGAAAGATCTGTAATGTACTAGTGACCATATTAGAAGAATTTTCCTAATCTTATCTGGACTGAAGTGCATAAAGCCTATTTGGCCGTTGCCTACTGCTGGCACTGAAAGCGGCACCCTATTGATTCAGGCGACCTGACTAAGCTGAAGGATGATTATACTGACCCTGAGAACCTGACTGAGGAAAATATCTGACTCTGTGGCCTGGCTTGCCACACTCGAAACAAACACTGCCAGCTCTGCAGATACCTTGATGGTTTCTGCCATATGTCTGACAAAGAGGATTTGTTCGAGCACTGCTGACACTACCTTGAAATTTAGAGCCTGGCTCCCTATCTTTGTTACCATTTCTAAACTTAGGTACTAGAGCACTGGCTGAGGTGGAGCTAGAACTGAAGATTTCGGGCGAAACTGGGAATGGTTACCGCCTTCTGACTTAGGCTGATTGAAATTGAAGCTACTTATTCTAGCTCTCTTTTTCTACCTCTCTCTCTCTCTCTCTCTCTCTAATCTTAGCCTTTTCTATCTACTGAGCATGGACTATGAGCTTGGATATGTCCATCTCCTTAATCAACATCATAGTTCTGCACTTCTTAACTATACTATTTGACACCCCAGATACGAACTTTCTCATCCTTGACCTACTGTCTGCTACTACATAGGGAGTATACCTGGCTAACTGAGTAAACTTGAGGGAATACTCTTTCACACTTATACTGCCCTACCTGAGATTGATGAACTCTAACACTTTGGCTTCTCTCAGCTCTAAGGGAAAGAATCTCTCTTGGAAAGCAGTAGCAAACTCTTTCCAGTCTATGGGCTCTGTATTTGTGTCTCTGTTTACCTTCCACTGCTTAAACCATGTATGAGCCATATCTTATAGCTGATAGATAGCTAACTCAACATTCTCATTGGAAGTCACTCCCATGATATCTGTGACTTTCTGAACCTGACCGAGGAACTCCTGTGGATCCTCTTCAGGCTTAGATTCTGAGAATAGGGGAGGATTCATTCCGGTGAAGTCCCAAATTCTGGATACAGCAATATTGGCCACTGGTTTGTCTTGAAAAATAGTTGGCCGTTCATTCTAAGATGCTACGAAATTGGCTAGAGTAGTGAATTCAGCTCTGAATCCTGCATGGGAGACATGCTCGTCCAGGGGATCTGCCTGAACGGGCTGAGGTGCTGACTAATTTCCAGTTCTACTTTTGTTAGTCTTTTTGGGAGGTATGTTCTATAAATGAAAGGAATAAATGGATTAGACTGAGAGTTTATCTTGAGCTCATTCTCACTTGCACAACATGAATACTGAAAGAAGGGAAACTTTTCCTAAAACATCACATAGCCTCCTATCCAAAAGAGTGCTGCTCTATACACCCATGCACAAGACTCTACTTGATGCGGATTTCAGACTCCCAAGGAATCTGTTGAACCTTAGGCTTTGATACAAAGTTTGTAATGCTCCGAGTCTATACCCCAGATGCTACACGGTGCTTATGATCCCAGAGGATCACAAGCTAACCTATGAATGATATCTGCTGTGAGCACTTAATAATAATACTGAAATAAATATGGAAAATAGGCTAAAATGCCATAAGGTTCAAAATTTGTAAATACTGATAACGAATATCAACTGATAATAGTAATTTATAAAACTGAATACTGTCTAAAAGTTTAGTCTAAAAAGCCTCTAAACTAAACTGTCTGAATGTAGAGTAGACGGGGTAATCCCCCAACTAACTCTATCTACTGAAATACTGCATCTACTGAGAAACTAAAATAATAAAATATCCTCGATAGATAAGGACTCACTACTAACTCTGATACTACTGGCTGAATTTGAATTTGTCTATGCATGGTCGAGAACCTGAGCGTACGAACCTATGAAATGAGACATCATATCACAAAGAAAGAGGATGCGTCAGTACGTGGAATGTATTGGTATGGTAGATGGGTAAGGCTGAATTCAAGGGTTCATATGCATGAACAATAACTGACTGAATGATATAGAATAACTAAACATGAGAGTACATGGATATCTAATATTGCTGTAAAACTGAGTGTGCATGATTGTGCATATAAATAAATGCTATTACTAAGCTTGTCTGAAGCTAAGTCCTGAGTTCTGATACTAAGTAACTAATATCTGAAGTTATTGATAACTCAGTTACTGATACTGATTGATTGCATTTGACAGTCTTGATTCTATAGAACTGAACTGAGTTTTATTCTGAAGACTGAAACTGAGATTGTGGGAGGTAATTATCTAACTGACATGCCCCAAATAAGATAACTAAGTTAGGGTCTAACCTGTGACCCCAGTTTGTAGGGTGTCATTACCATGCCATGGGTAAAGACATTGAAGAGTTACCCTCATCTGGCAGGTACTCTAATGAGAACAGTGGAACCCTCAACTGGCAGGTTAAAATACCTCTTCAACCCTCAACTGGCAGGTTTGCTGTCTCAACCTATGCTGGCTACGTAGTTCGGGAATACAAGTATTGCTTCTAAGGATCACACCCTCTATTGGCAGGCGACCCCCTTCCTTGAGTTCACTCGGTGCTGAATCCTACTCCCAACTGAAAGACACTGAACTGAGTATACTGAACTGGACTGTACTGATACTGTGCTTACTTGGTTTTTCTTGAGTTCTATAACTGACTGGATTCTACTGATCGGGACATGACTGATACTATTATGTAACTGACACTGGCTCTAGGTGAACAGCTAAATTGTCGGGTATTAAATGCTCCCAGGCCTCAATAGCTTAAAAGAAAGGCATAGCATAATCTTGAATAACATAAAAATGCACACTTGATCATAATTCATTCATAGAGGCATTTCACCAAACTCTTGTAATGCATTAACTTGTACATGAATTGGGAGTATATGCTATCATATTATAATGGAACTATTTCATCCACATAGGCATATTATCAAACACATGGGGGGCATGCTTAGGTTATATAATAATCAACACATAATTATCATGGTTACATAAATCAACTTACAAAGTGAAGGGTTTATCATGAAGATCATGTAATTTAACACATATGATGATTAATTTCATGAAAACTTGTAATTCAATCATGGACTGAGACCCAACAATAACATGAACATGAATTCAATTCAATTTCAAGCATTTCATTCATAAATCAACAATCTTGTAGTTTTAAAATGGATTCGTGGACTCTATGGGTGAAAGGAACCCATAGATGAACACCTAACATACCTTGGGTTATTAATTCTTGAAGTTCTTGGAGAAATTCTTGGTTTTGCTCTTGATTTCTTGGAGCTAGGATTTTGCTATTTGGGAGAGAATGCTTGGATTTGGGGAAAAATTAAGTGAATAATGACTTTAAGACATTTTTAGGGATTAAATCCCATACTTGGACGTATTAAAATAATGGGAAAAGACCAATCTAATCCTGGACGACTCTTTTAATTTTCATCAAAACTTTTCGAACTGGGCCCTTGGCGCGACACGCCATTATCGTGTCGGGCCACTGGAAACTGACAACTGGGAATGTGGTTCATGGCGCGATGTGGTGGTATCACGTTTCCATACTGGATGTGACCTGGAAGCTCACCTCGACTCGGTGGAATTGCGTTGGTATACTGGAAATTGACAATTCTGAATTGAGGGATTGGCGCGATGCGTCAATATCACAGAGAAACACTAGAAATTGACCATTGCCATTTGGTTGTCCTCCGCGATGCGTTGATGGCCAAATTGGCACATTGTCATACTAAATTGGCTATAATGCTTCGCCCAGGTATCGAATTTGGGAGAATTTTATATTGTTGGAAAGCTAACTGAATTTCCTACGCATTGGAAGGCTCTAAACTAAAAAATACTGAGTATTTTGAAAATTTTATATTGGATAACTCATGGAATGAGAGTTAATTTAAGTTACGGAAATATGGGGTATTACACAAATCATACGAACTATAGCCACCAAGTCATAACCATAATAGAAAACTATCCATCACTCATTAGACACCTTACGAGTTGGGTCACCTTACATGTACCCATACCATATGACTCCTATGGTGAGTCATTATAAGACAGTGAGCTTAATGCTCAGGAATTTTCCAAGGCCAAAAACTAAGGGTATTTCAATTCTCCCCTGCTTGGATCATTCATACCCAAATGATGGAACTAGGCGGTCACACGCCTTTACTCTTATCTTTAACCAAGTTAGAAAATAAATATACCAAGGAAATCAATATTTCTTTTAACAAAGTTTAAAAACAAAGATGGTAAGATCAACACATACCTTTTGCACAAATTTTTGGGGCAGAAAATAGGAACGGATACTTGGACGTCACGTTCTTTTCCACTTCCCAAGCCTCTTCAGACTTTTGGTTCCTCCATAGAACCTTTACCGAAGCTACATCCTTGGTCCACAATCAACGGATCTGCTGATCCAAGATTTCAGTAGGAACCTCCTTATAAGATAGAGAATTCGAAATACCAATATCCTTGATAGGTACAATCTGCGATGGATCACTCACACATTTCTTCAACATAGAAAAATAGAATACCAGGTGAATGGAGCTCAAACTAGAAGGCAACTCCAACTCATTCGCAATATTGCTGACTCTTCTCAAAATCAAGTACAGACCAACATACCGGGTACTGAGGTTTCCCTTCTTCCCGAACTGCATTACTCCGTTAATGGGAGATACCTTCAAGAACACTCTATCCCCAACCTCAAAATCTAACTTCCTACGCCTCACATCTGCATAGGACTTTTGGAAACTTTGGGTGGCCTTGAGCCTACTCAAATCACCTTCACCTTCTCCATAACTTGGGGAACCAAGTCTGGGACAAACATATCCGCCTCACTAACCTCAAACCACCTAATGGAAGATGTCCAACTCCTACCATACAAGGCTTCAAACGAAGCCATCCCAATGCTAGAGTGGTAGCTATTGTTGTATGCAAACTCTACAAGAGGTATGTGCTCAACCCAACTACCACCATAGTCAATAACGCAAGCACAAAGCATATCCTCCAATATCTGAATAGTCTTTTCTGCCTGACCATCCAGCTGTAGGTAGAAAGTAGTACTAAGACTCACCTTAGTCCCCAACCCTTTCTGAAACAACCACCAAAAGTGAGATAAAAACTGCGTACGACGATCGGAGATGAGAAAAATAATTATCCCATGCAACTTTACAATCTTTTTGAGGTACAACCTTACATAATCCTCACCCGAGAAATTTGTCCACATAGGCAAGAAATAAGCAGACTTTATCATCCTATACGTGATGAACCAATTTGAATTGAACTGATTTCAAGACCGACAAAGATCGGTAACAAAATTTATGTTGATCACTTCCCACTTCCACTCTGGCAACTTAATTTCTTGATACAATCCTTCGGGCCTCATGTTCTCAACTTTCACTTGTTGGCACACCTTACACTTAGCCATAAAATAGCCACATCCCGCTTCATATTGTTTTATTAATATATCTCCTTTAGGTCATGATATATTTTTGCCGAACAAGGATAAACGATATAGCGCGACTCATGTGCCTCAACTAAGATCCTCTCTTGCAAACCATCTACATCGGGAACACATAACATCTCTTGATACCACAAGGTACCATCTCCATTAATCTTGAAGGCTATTACCTTCTGTCCGCCTATATCACCATTGATCCTTATCAAAACAGGATCTAACATCTCTTTCTCCTTGATTTTAACACCAAGAGATGATCGCACCACCTCCTATACAAACACTCCACTATCCTCAACATCCAAGAGACGAACTCTAAGGTTAGCTAAATAGTGAATATCTTTCATCAACTCCTTCTCTCTTTCATCTATATGAGCCAGACTTTCCATGGATAACCTGCTAAGAGAATCTACAACCATATTAGTTTTACCTGGATGCTAGTGAAGACTCATGACATAATCCTTGAGTAGCTCAAGTCATCTCTTTTGCTGAGGTTAAGCTCTTTCAGAGTAAACACATACTACAGGTTTTTATGATCAGAAAAGATATCCACATGCATGTTATGAGGATAGTGACACTAGATTTTCAATGCGAATACCATATCCAAAAGCTCTAAGTCATGAGTCATATAATTCTTCTCACGCATCTTCAACTTTGTAGAGACATAAGCTATCACCTTGCCATGTTGTATCAAAATTTAACCAAGCCCCATATGGGATGCATCACAAGATACCACAAATCCATCCGTGCCTTCAGGCAAGGTCTAGATCGGAGCTGAAGTTAGATTATTCTTTAGCCTTTCAAAACAACCCTCACAACCATCCGACCACAAGAACTTTACCTTCTTTGGAGTCAACTTAGTCAATGAGACAGTTGTAGAAGAAAAACTCTCATAAATCTTTTATAGTAACCATCTAAAACTATGAAGCTTCGCATATCAATTGGAGTCGTGGGTCTAGGCCACCTCTTAACTACTACAACTTTTTGCGAATCCACCATGATCACTTCACTAGAAATGACATGACCCAAAAAAGTGACAACATTCAACTAGAACTCATATTTTGAGAATTTAGCATACAACTGCTCTTTCATGGTCTACAACACTACACGAAGGTGATTAGCATAATCCACCTCACTCTTTGAGTACACTAGAATATCGCCTATGAACATAATAACGAACAAGTCCAAAACTGATGAAAAACCCTATTCATCAAATCTATGAATGTCATAGGGGTATTAGTCAAGCCAAACGACATCACCAAGAACTCAAAATGCCCATACCGAGTACGAAAGGCAGTCTTAAGTATATCCACCTCCCTAATCTTTAACTGATGATACCCTGACCGAAGATCAATCTTGGAGAAAAACTTAGCACCCTGCACTGATCAAACAAATTATCTATACTTGGGAGAGGGTACTTATTCTTTATCGTCACCTTATTTAACTGTCGGTAATCAATACACATTCAAAGGGAACTGTCCTTCTTACATATGAATAACACTGGTGCACCCCATAGAGACACACTAGGAATGATGAAACACTTTTCTAAAAGATCCTTGAGCTACTCCTTAAGCTCTTTTAACTTAGTTGGAGCCATCCTATATGGAGGATAGAAATTAAATGAGTGTCCAGAGCAAGATCAATCCCAAAATCAATCTCCCTGTAGGGAGGAACACCAGAAAGGTCATCAAGAAAGACCTTAGGAAATTCATTCACCACCAGGATAGAATCAAAGAAAGACCCTTTGAGTTAGAATCTTTAACCCAAACCAGATAATAGAGACACCCCTTGGAGATTAATCTCCGGGCTCTAAGATATGACATGAATCTCCCATTAGGAGCCAGGAAACCACCCTTCCACTCAATAATTAGCTTATTAGGGAATTAAAGAGTCTAGAGATGCATAGCATAATTGAAACCAATCCATCCCCAATATGACATCAAAATCAACCATGTATAATTCAAATAAATCCACCAAGGTCTCTTGACCACCCATAGATACCACACAATCCCTATAGACTCTTCTAGCTACCAAGAGTCATCCACTGGGGTAGAAATAGAAAAAGGGTTTAGAATATACTCGAGATCAAAACCAAATTGCACAACCATAAATGGTGTCATGTAAGAAAGAGTGAATCCCGAATCAAGCAAATAGTATGCATCACGGGAAAAGAGTTTCAACATACCAGTCATGATATTAGGCGATGCCTTGGACTCCTGGAGGGTAGTGAGAGAATAAAAATAGTTTCAACCAGTGTTGGAACTAGATGGTGCACCCTTTGGTACCAGAGCTGAAGAAGAGACAACAAAAACATTGTTTTCCCTAAAAGAAACCTTACAAACTGGACGGTTTCTAATCATGTGCCCTAGATAACCATCGTTAAAGCACTAGTCCTTTCTTTCATAACTGTAACCCTAATGCAATCGACTATAAAATTTACAGAAAGTATATGAATGAGCTGACTGGGCCCCACTACCCTGATATTGGGCATCCTGTGCCCTATAGTTATCACCTCTATGAAAACACAGTTACCTGACGGTTTGGGTAGGGAGAACTAGCTGTCGAGTAAGACCCAGAATTGCCCCACTTCTTCTTGGGCCACTTCCCTCCATGCCTCCCACTCTATTGTTGGCCACTACCCTACTTAGAAGATTTTAAACTTCTTGATTCGCCTCTCTACTATCTCAACCTTCTTTATCTTCTCTTTCTCTACCTGCTGCATTTACACAACAAACCTGGAAATATCCATGTCATTGTTCAATAAGGCATCCTTATCCTTCAATATTAAGTCTCAAGACAACCTAAAAGTGAACTTTCTTATTCTATCCCTCATGCTAGAAACTAACTCTGGAGCATACAGAGATAACTAATGAAACTTCAAGGCATACTCCTTGACTGACATTTTGCCTTGCTTCAGATTAACAAACTTTTCCATTTTCTCTTCCCTCAACTACTGAGAAAAGAAGTAGTCTAGAAATGCACTAGAGAAATCATACCACAGGGCAAACTCAGCTTCGTCACCCCTTGACTGCTCCCATTCCTAATGGTATTCTATATCTTTTAGTTGGTAGGAAAAAAATTCCACACCCTCCACGTTGGTAGCATGCATAAAATGGAAGCTTTTTTCCAAATCATCCACCAAATCTTGAGGATCCTCCTCAACCTTAAACTAGTTAACACAGGATGGTTCAACCTAATGAATTGGCCAACCCTTGTAGCCTTAGAAGATGGAGTATCAGAAACACATGCTCAGTCTGAGAAGCTACCAACTACACCAACATATGGATAGACTGACAAAAATCAGCATTCGTCATAGCATCCTTAGGAGCTCAAGAAGGACTAGAGAGAACAAGTGGAACTGTAAGAGGACAATTAAGAATTGGACCCCTAGATTGAGTCTAGGCGCCATAAGTGGAATGAGTCCCATCACATTATCCTCGAGTGGGATAGAGAGGTTTCCATGAGCTTTAGATCATCAAGGAGGCATGATCTAAAAAATAAGCAAACAAGAATTAGAGAAAAGTTCAGGACCTTAGACTCTACACCTTGAAAATAGAACACAAGAAAGAGAAAAATTCCTAAGACCTTGTAGCCTCTCCCTTGTGAGTATGGCATGCTACACACCCTTAAAAGAGACTGTACTCGACATGGCTTTGTCAGACACCCAATTGACTATGAAACTAGGGATTTTGATACCAATCTGACATGACCCAAACTAGGTCCTAGTCGTATCGAGCATCTCAAGTTCAACCAGGACTAGAGACCGCCCCCAATACCCAATTGTAGCCATCCTATACCCTATGTCGGATAAATTATAAATATATAACAAAATAAAAAATAGTAATTGAAAGACGTTTAATAAAGTCCATGACAATAACCAACCAAATATTTGACCAAATATCCAACCGGTGTCAACCCTAATGTTAATACCAATATCAAGGCTGACACTAATATAGACACTGCCTATGCCCACAGTTTTCTAAAAAAGCCTCTATCCAGAATCAATAACATCCGATGTGGAAATTCCCACAACCATATCCAAAACCAAACCAAGGAAATAACAAAAATAAAATAAGTCAATAGCATAAAATGGAGCCTTTCAAAGTGTAGAAGCTCACCACTTTAGTTTGACTCAAATCTGTCCCTGAATCCAAGCCACTGAGCAGTAGAAATGGTAGTATAGCCAATTCCTACATCGCTTGGGAATACAAAGCCCAAAGATAGTTAGCAAAGTGAACGCTAGCATGTACTAAGGGATAAGACAAAATAATGCCAGTAATTTAAAACCAAGGTAAATAATCATATGCAATCATGTACATACATATATATCTTACTGGGAAAAGAAATTGGGTTTAGCATGTATTTAAAACCATTTACCAGGGTTGTGTAGCTTTTTATACTAAAACCACCCATAGGCTATATTGGTTCATCTCCCCCTACTGAAAGGGCCTTGATGTGTGTTAGCTGCAAAAACTAGAGAATAAAACCTGATATGACTAGTACATCTCCCAAAATATAAGTGTGATATCATGCACGTAGTCACCAAAACCAATCTCATATTAACAAACATGAGTTTCCAGTATTGGTCCCCTTGGGACCTCCAATTTCCACTTTTTTGCCAACACAACCCCTTTAATCCCATATTAAAACTATTCACACATAACTAACTATTTACCAAGGAGTTTTTTAATTAGGAATTAGATTTTGTTATCGTCATACAAAAATTAGAGCTTGCAAGTCTATCTATTTATGTCATACCATATCCATTAAACCAATTTGGCTCAAAAGTTTCCAATAAGCCAAAACCATGGCCATTAAGGCCTTTCCAAACCATTTAAAACCAACCAAACTAATTTAAGTTCCATTATCTTATTATGCAATGCAAAAGTTTCAAAATAGTCAAACTATGTGACAAAACCATTCTCATTGGCATTTTAACAAATATATTGTGGGCATATAGTTTCCCAAAGTAGAACCAAGTATCAATTGACCATTCCCATGCAACCACGTGTTCAGACTATAATTATAACATGAAAAACTATAAAAACATGGGAAAACATTATCCAACCATGAACAACCAAAACCCCAAACATATATTTCATAAACAAAGCATATCCACAATTATACCATGAAAATTATTCAGTAAAACAAGCTTTTAGTTGAATGAGGAAGGAGTAACACGCCGTAGACACCAATGAAGACGGAGAACTTCACTCTTGAAAGCCCTTAATTGATTGCCTTGTAGAAACCCTAGAATTTTCTTAAACCAAGTGCTTGAGAAAGATTTCTTTGGTGTTCAAATAAGAATAATAAGTTAATGTATCCCCTAAAAGTGTTTTATGTCATGGGGTAAAAAGGAGTTAAGAGGGGAAACCTCTAAAATACCCCCATCTTAAAACTATAAAAAACTTGCAGGTGGGAATGAGTGGACCCTCCAACTCATCACCATAACATACGAGTGATACCTTAAAGTTGTCACTAGGTCAGAAAGTTGGACACTACATTCTATCCAACATATGAATCCCTTTCCCCAACCCATCACCATAAAATATGAATAGTACCATTTAGTCGTACCCTATGTAGAACATCAAGGTCTAGACACTGGACAACATACTACTCCACCATACCACTCGTACCTCATTCTCATAGTTCTCAGTGATCCACTCATTATCAAATCTAAGTCAAGTCACTAAGTTTCATATTGGGTGAAGGATCAACCCAACAACCCATCACCAAACTATACGACCCGCACCTACCAAATCGTAACCATAATAGAAAACTATCCATCACTCACTGAACACCTTACGAGATAGGTCAGCTGACCCATACCTATACCATACAAATCATATGGTGAGTCCTTAAAATAAATGTGAGCTAAAAGCTTAGGAATTTTCCAAGGCAAAAAACCCAGGGTGTTTTAATTTAGAACCTTATGCATGCAAACATATTATGCTACCCTACAAAATTCAATCTTTCAAACTCAATTAAACCATTAAATTCTCTATTCGAGGTTGTTTCAACTAAAAGTGGGCCCTACAACTATTATTTTAATTTTACCAAAAAGTATCCAATATCCCAAAGTGAGCCTAGAAGCCTCAAAACTTGAACCAAGGATCCACTAGCCTAAAGTCCATATTCCAGAATTAATGGAATTGCCAGAATTATCATCTGAGACTGTTTACTAGAATTGTCAGCCCAAGACCAATTTCTCAATTTTAAAAGCTTCATTATAGAGAAATAGGCAAAAAAACTAAATGAACTGGTCAAGAACCCATTCGATTGTCCAAAAATTACTTGTACCCGCTATGGAAATATGGAACACTAAAAAAATATAAAGATGGAGAAGATGACCTAAAGGGTCATTACAACATCTATTACTAAAAGAATTTTGTCCTTAAATGTAAAAGACTAGATAGAACCCAAAAGCTCAAACAACTAAGGTACTTGGCCTTCATATCTGTACAAGGATCTCTAGGTAACCTATATAAACAAGTAATACTTCTATGAGATTTTTCTAAAGTTATCCTTTTTATGCATACTACCTTACTCCAATATCCCAAAAACCACAAACTCATTCCTAGAAGCCAACTGGCCTCTGATTGAATCAATCTCAACCGAAGCATGTATGCCCTAAACCAAAGAATACCTTCATCATACCAACTTACTCATGAATGTAGTCCACTACTTGAGCATGTGTATGGTAAGTTTTATGAGTCTCAAGTTAGTGATAAAGTTAATAGAGTTGATCATGAGATTGTAGATGATTTTGTGAGCATGTTGTGTGATGAAAGCCTTATTTTTGCTCATAGAAATCATGAATAAGAAAATATTGTGAAGAATGACCAATCGGATGAAGGTGACCTAATGTGCTTGAATGTTTACGCAACCTGATTAGTGTTTGTTCATTAAACAATGACTTTTATTGTGATCCCTTGTATGACACCCTACTCTTTCTTGATAAATATTAGGATGAATTGCTTGATCCAGGTGATAACTTGAGTTGTGATCCTATTGATGTTAATGGTGGTTTGTGTTTATTTGAGGAATTCCCCTTTGAAAGAGAAGGTGATATTTGCTTAGAAATTCCCTCAACTTCTTCTTTGTGTGATTCCTATGTTGAGCATACTAATGGTGATGAACTTGAAACTAGTAAGTACATACATAAGGACACCATAGTTGAAGTTGACTTATGTGAAACCTTTCTCTAACCTCTTTGTGATCAAGGTATTTTTAATGGTAATATAGAGGGTGTGCCTAATTTTGGGGATGGTATAATAAGGGAAATTAGGTATGGCCGAGACCTAGGTCCTTGGATACTTTATTTATATTACCCGAAAAACCTCTTGGGATGTAGAAAATAACATACATCCAACTTTATTTTAAGTCAAGACGAAAATCAAGGTTTGATTGTGAGCGTTGGTATCTTTCCTTATGACAGAAAGTCATTTTGAGGATTTACAACCCACTTTATAAGACCAAGTTGTACATGGGTGAATTCCTAGTGAGGGTAAGTGTTCACTAATGAAGGAGATTAGTAAAAGAAACCAAGAGAGTTCACCCTTAAGTGTTTCCATTCTTGACTGAGGTATCACTATTTGCATGGCTCCCTTGATGGAATAGCTTCCCTCGAGAAGTTGTAATAAAAAGAGAGGTCCTATGTGCCTATAACATCTCTTTCTTTCTTTGTGTGTTCCTACTTGTGAATACATCTTAGATGAGAATAGTGTCCTTAGTACCTTTCGCCATTACCTTTGTGCATATGATGATATTCATGATCTACATCATATATTGGCATGAATTTCCTAAAAAGAAGAATTTTTATATGCTTAAATACATTAAATTCATCCTTGTGTACATCACGTGCTAAGTTTTTTTGAGCCGAATGGCCTTATCATAGATGGTAGCACCTTGGATGAAGCCTTTACATTTGATTTCTTTTTATACTACGTCTTTTCTTATGATGACTTCTATGATAGTTATGGATTGGCCGTATGTGGAGGTAGGATCTTTGTTGCTTGGTCCACTTGTTTGAGTAACATTGATATATGTTTTGCGTGGACTTTAATTTCAATTGAGGCACCACTCTTGATGTGGTCTTTTAAAGAGGTGATGAAGCAATTGTCTCTTATGGTTCCAAAGGTAAAGGTAATATTATATCTTCTATCTAGTGATGCCATTATAATTATTGTAGCTTCCCTATCTCTTTGTGATCCCCTTAGCCAGCTCTTTTGTTACATTTTTACTAAGTTTCTCTTGATTAAAATAGAGGATGTGTGGTTATATTACAAGTGTGTACCACTTTAGCATGGTGATGTTGTTTGTTGTACTAACCCTAAACCTCATGCCATGAGGATTTTGTGCTTATTTATCCTTTTTATGATTTTGTAAGGTGTATATTTAAGGTTGAATCCTTTCTAAGAAGGGGAGAAAATTACAAGCCAAATGGCCATCCTAGTTTTTGAAGACATCATTCAAGGCCAAAATACAAAGGCTCCGGTTATGGTAACATTAAGGGGAAGAGAGCATGCATGGAGAGGCTATTTTGAGCATTCTGTAAGGCAAAGCTGTGTGTGGAAGGTGGCTTGGGGGATGGTTGAATAATCACAACCTTGAAGCAATGAAGAGCACCTTCATTAAGGGTGTTTTAGGGATTTCACATGTCAAAAATATACTCCATGGCCACCCCACCCTCATTAAGGGCATTTTGAACACTTTATGTTGTAATCAATTATTAATAGTCTCCTTTATTCTTATTTTCATTAGTTTTTGGTCTTGATGAATATGTGAAAAAAAGAAATATTTCTCTGAAGTGTGAGAGTAGTAGTTCCACCCGTAACTACGGCTTCCCAAGTGTGGAATCACTTATGTTACATTTTTGGCTTGAGACATTGGTGCTTGAGGAGGTAACGTCCCTCTTGTGTAACCGTAGGAGTTTGGTGTTTTTTACTTGAGTATTAAGGATTTTTAAGATGAAAATACTCTCTAGTTCTTATTATTTGTGTAATAATTATGTCAAACTACTTATCCCTTTACTTTTATTACATTTGTGGTACGTGTTTCTTCCCTTTGTATTCGCGGCTTATGATGTTCTAGTTGCTGCCGAGTTGTTGTTCTTGTTGTTCTTCGTTTCTTTTGTTGTTCTTTTCTTGTTTCCAGGTTTGTGGGTTGATTCTATTATCATTTAGTATCAGATCCATCATTGCTTTTATTCCTACGAGATCAATCTTGGACTTGCTCACTTGAAAAAATTAAAAAAAGGTGTAGAAAACTAAAGATCCAAAAAAAACACAATCTGTCCCATTTTTGTCTCTTGGCCAAAATTTTGGTCTTGAGTTTTGTGTGTTTTCTGTGTTCTAGTGTTAGATCTTTTTTTCCTAACACTAGAAGGTGTGTCCAAAGTCAAAAATCTCACAAAAAACAAAGAGAATAGTTGTTCTTGTTTTTGTGTCTTGGCCAAAGGTTAAGTCTACATTTTGGATTTTTGTTTGTGTTTTGGTTATTTCTAGTGTTAGTTCCTTTCTCACTAACACTTCTGGAGTCTAAATCCAATTATTGAGCTAATTTTCAAGTTGTGTTGTTGGATGACTTGTTGTTGTTCTTGATGTTCTTGTGTTGTGGTGAAGAAAAGGTTTCAAGAAAAGAGTTGTTTGATCTAAATCAAAGGAAAGAGAGAAGGGGTTCTTGTTTGTCTTGAAAACACTTCCAAGACCTCACCAAAGTAGTAAAAAGACTATGGGCTTCCAAAAAGCATTGTTACCAAAAAGGAGTAAGAGCACTTTTTAAGATTGGCTAAAAATGGAAAGGACACAAGACTTGCAAAAAGGTTATCTTGCCAAAAGAGTGCAAGTAGGTAAACCTCTTTGAATCTTGGAAAAGAAGCCAAAAACCTTTTTTGTCTCCCTACCATAGCTTAAATTCCTCTCATTCTTGGGAATAATTATCAAATACATTTAGGAACAAGAAAAATTTCCAACTTCAACAACTTTTCAATGGTCAATAGTGGACTGCCACATCATCATAGGCTCAAATTTTGAATTTCCTTATTTTTTTTGTTGTTTCAACTGATTTCAATTTCGTTGATTCTAAAACTAATTGGCAAGCTAGTAATAACCTACTAGGTTGTAAATTAGTTTTTGAGTATGTTTTTTCATGTTGATGTTATTTGTGTGCTTTTGTCATTTGTAAAACGTTGTGATTCTTGGCTCAAGTCCGAACAAGATTTCTTTGAGTCTTTCAAACAAAAATCTATTCAAGACAAGATTTGAAATCAACACTCAACACCTCACAAATTTCAAGCCAATTTTCAACACTTATGAAACCAAGTATGAGATATCCAAAAAAGAGAAGAGTGTGAGGATACTTTTGAGCTAAACTGTCTGTTGTTTTTGTTGTTGTCTTTTTTTAGGTACCATGGGTGATGAAACTTTCAAGGTCGCTTGTGAGGATTTTAAATAGAACCTTGAAAAGTTATGCCAAATATTTAGCTCCCCAAATCCAATTCCCATACTTAGTCCTAATAACTTGGCCTATCTTAAAGCTATCAAACATGACTATGAAAGATGAGAATGGGAGTGGATACCATACAAACTACTTAATCAAAAACTCTCTCGTGATAAGAGCTTCCCAAGGGATCAAGTGGCCTTCCATGATCCAAAACAAGGTGAAGACCGAACCTTATATAGGATACAAGGTAAACATGTTATCTCCTACACTCCTATAAATGTAGAATATTGTGATATGGCTAGTAGTAGCCAAGTGGGTGCAGTTCTTAGTTTGCCTATAAAAGAAGTACATGAGTCTTCCCTTTGTGATACTCGTGGTATTTCTAGGTTTCAATGCGATCAAATTCTTATTGTAAATGCACAAGTACTAGCTGATCCTATAGATGATTGAGTTGATTCTCATTGTGAGAATAATTTGTGTCCAACTAGATATAGAAATTATAACATGAATTAGGTTCCATTTCAGAGTAATGAGAGTATTCACTTACTAGTTGACCTTTGTGAAAATCTAGGTGAGTCTACATTGGTATGTGAGTTGCCAACAACTAGTGAGGATGTGAATAACGATCAACTTACTCATGAATGTAGTCCACCACTTGAGCATGCGTATAGTGTGTTTGATGAATCTCAAGTTAGTGATGAAGTTAATAGAGTTGATCATGATATTGGAGATGATTCCCTAAGAATGTTGAGTGATGAAACCCTAATTTTTTCTTATAGAAATCGCGAAGAAGAAAATATTGTGAAGAATGGCCAATCGAGTGAAGGTGACCTTGATGTGCTAGAATGTTTAGGCAACCCGATTAGTGTTGGTTCTTTGAACAATGATTTGTATTATAATCCTTTGTATGACACCCCACCCTTGCTTAATAAATATTTGGATGAATTGCTTGATCTATGTGATAATTTGAGTTGCGACGACTTTGATGTTAATGGTGGTTTGTGTCTACTTGAGGAATGTCCCTTTGAAAGAGAAGGTGATGTTTTCTTAGAAATTCCCTCAACTTCTTCTTTGTGTGATTCCTTTGTTAAGATACTAATGTTGACGAACTTGAAACTAGTAAGTACATGCATAAGGAAACCATAGTTAAAGTTGACTTGTGTGACACCTTTCTCTACCCTCTTTGTGCTCATGGTATTTCAATTATTGATATATAGGGTGTGCCTAATTTTGGGGACTTCATAAGGGAAATTTGGTTTGGCTGAGACCTAGGTCCTTGGCTATTTCACCCATTTCATCCCAAAAACCACTTAAGATGTAGGGAATGTTATACATCCAACTTGATGCTTGGTCAAGACGACAAGAAAGGTTTTGTTGTGAGTGTTGGTATCCTTTCCTAGATGGAAAGTTATTCTTGTGGATTTACAACGCACTTGATAGACCCAAGTTGTGCATGAGGGAAATTTCCAATGAGGGTAAGTGTTCACTAAAGAAGGGGAGTAGTAAAATGAACTAAGAGAGTTCACCCTTAAGTGTTTCCTTTCTTGACCAAGGTATTGCTACTTGTAGGTGGAGAAGAGAGTTTCATTTTGCAAACACTTTAGATGAATTCAATTCTTATGATACCCTTTTTTGTGACTTGATTTTGAGGGGAAACCTCTTTCTCAAAGGTAGTTTCATGATTGAGGGCCTGAGGGAAATTGTGTCATTGCCTCTTTGGGATATTACTCATATGCTTTTATCCATATTTGACTCATTTTATCCTAAGTTTTATGGACTACAACTTGTTGATGCCAAGTTGAATCCTTATTTGTTGAAGAGCCCAAGGACGTTCACGGCTTCTTGTCACCTTAATGGGGTTGGACAAGTTGAAGTATCTTATGGGACTCTTAGGTGGATGCTTAACATCATTGGCAGAGGGAAACAAAGTTCTAGGGAAAACTAATTGTCTCGGATTGAATTATTGCATAGTAGTTTCTATAATATTCCTAATTGCATGACTCCCTTGATGGAATACCTTCCCTCAGGAAGTTGTTAGAAAAAGAGAGGTCCTACATGCCTACAATGTCTCTTTCTCTCTTTGTGTGTTCCTACTTGTGAATATATCTTAAATAAGAATAGTGTCCTTAGTACCTTTCATCATTACCATTGCACATATGATGATATTCATGATCTTATTGAATCTATATCGTATGTTGGCATGAATTGCCTAAAAGGAAGAATTTCTATGTTCTTAAATGCTTTGAATTCATCCTTGTGTACATCACGTGCTATGTTTTTGAGCCAAATGGCCTTCTCATAGATGGTAGCACCTTGGGTGAAGCCTTCACATTTGATTTCTTTTTATACTACATTTTTTCTTATGATGACTTCTATTATACTTATGGATTGGCCATATGTGGAGGTAGGATCTTTGTTGGTTGGTCCGCTTATTTGAGTGATATTGCTATATGTTTTTCGTGGACTTTAATTTCTATTAAGGTACCACTCTTGATGTGGTCTATTAAAGAGGTGATGAATCAATTGTGTCTTATGGTTCCTAAGGTAAAAGTAATCTTACCTGTTGTATCTAGTGATGCCATTAAGACGATTATAGCTTCCCTACCTCTTGGTGATCGCCTTAGCCAACTCCATTGAGACATTTTTACTTAGAATCTCTTGATTTAAACAAAGGACGTGTGGTTATATTTCAAGTGTGTACCACTTTGGAATGATGATTTTATTTGTTGTACAAACCCTAACCCACATACCATGAGGATTTTGTACTTCCTTGTCCTTTCTTTGATCTTGCAAGATGTATATTTGAGATTGAATACTTTCCAAAAAGGGGGGATGATACGAGTCAAATGGCCATCCTATTTTTTTAAGACATCATTCAAGGTCAATACGCAAAGGATCCAGTTGTGGTCACATTGAGGGGAAGAGAGCATGTATGGAAAGGCCATTTTGAGCATTCCATATAGCAATACCATGTGTGGAAGGTGGCTTGGGAGCTGGTTGAAGAGCCACAACCCTGGATCATTGTAGAGCACCTTCATTAAGGGTTTTTTATGGATTTCACAAGTCAAAAATAAACTTTATGGCTGCCCCACCATCATTAAGGGCATTTTGGACAATTTATTTTGTAATAGGTTATAAATAGGCTCCTTTATTCTTTTTTTCATTAGTTTTTAGTTTTGATGAATATGTGAAAGAAAGAAACATTCCTCTCAAGTATGAAAGTAGCAGTTCCACCCATAACTATGGCTTCCCAAGTGTGGAATCGATTGTGTTGCATTTTTATCTTAAGACGTTGGTGCTTAAGGAGGTAATATCCCTCTTGTGTCACCATAGGAGTTTGGTGTTTGTTTACTTGAGTAATAGGGGTTTTTGAGTGTGAAATACTCTCTAGTCTTATTATTTGTGTAATCATTGTGTCATACTACTTATCCCTTTACTTCTATTGCATTTGTGGTGTGTGTTTATTCCCTTTTTATTCACGGCTTGTGATGTTCTAGTTGTTGCTGAGTTATTGTTCTTGTTGTTCTTCATTCCTCTTGTTGTTCTTGTCTTGTTTCTATGTTTGTAGGTTCATTATGTTATAATTTGGTATCAGAGCCATCATTGATTTCATTCCCACGAGATCAATCTTGGGCTTGCTCACTCAAAAAATTTTAAAAAGGTGTATTAAACTAAAAGTTCAAAAGAAACACAATCTGTCTCATTTTTGGCTCTTGGCTGAAATTTTTCTCTTGAATTTTGTGTGTTTTATGTGTTGTAGTGTTAGATCTTTATTTCCTAGCACTAGAAGGGGTGTCCAAAGTCGAAAATCTCACAAAAAACAAAGAGAATAGTAGTTCTTGTTTTTGTGTCTTGGCTGAAGGTTGAGTCTAGATTTTGGATATTTTTTATGTGTTTTGGTTATTTCTAGTGTTAGTTCCTTTCTCACTAACACTTCTAGAGTCTAAATCCAATTTTTGAGCTAATTTTCAAGTTGTGTTGTTGTGTTGTTGGATGGCTTCTTGTTGTTGTTCTTGATGTTCTTGTTTTGTCGTGAAGAAGAGGCTTTAATAAAAGAGTTGTTTGATCCAAAATCAAATGAAAGAGAGTGTGGGTTCTTGTTTGTCTTGGAAACATTCCAAGACATCACCAAAGTAGTAAAAAGACAAAGGGCTTCCAAAAAGCATTGTACCAAAAAGGAGTAAGAGCACTTTTCAAGATTGGCTAAAAAAGGAAAGGATACAAGACTTGCAAAAAGGGTATCTTGCCAAAAGAGTGCTAGTAGGTCAACCTCCTTGAATCTTGAAAAGGAAGCCAAAAACCTTGTTTGTCTACCTTCCCTAGCTGAAATTCCTCTCATTCTTGGGAAGATTGATCAACTATATTTAGGAACAAGAAAAATTTCCATCTTTAATAACTTTTCAACGGCTAATAGTGGACTGCCACATCATCATAGGCTCAAATTTTGAATTTCCTTGTTTCTTTTCCTTGTTTCAACTGATTTTAATTTCGTTGATTCTAAAACTAATTGGCAAGCTAGTAATAACCTACTAGGTTGTGAATTAGTTTTTGAGTATGTTTCTTCGTGTTGACGTCATTTGTGTGCTTTTGTTATTCGTAAATTATTGTGATTCTTGGCTCAAGTCCAAAAAAGATTTCTTTGAGTCTTTTAAACAAAAATCTATTTCAGACAAGAGTCGAAATCAACACTCAACACCTCACAGATTACAAGTCAATTTTCAACACTTGTGAAACCAAGTATGAGATATCCAAAAGAGGAAAGTGTTAGGATACTTTTGAGCTAAATTATTTGTTGTTTTAGTTGTTGTCTTTTTTTTTAGGTACCATGGGTGACTATACTTTCAAGGCCGATTGTGAGGATTTGAAATGAAACTTTAAAAAGTTACACTAAATGCTTAGCTCCCCAAAGCCAATTCCCCCATTTAGTACTAATGACTTGGCCCCTCTTGAAGCTATCAAACGTGAATGTGAAAGACGATAACAATAGTGGGTGCCACACAAGCCGCATAATAAAAAACACCCTTGTGATAAGAGCTTCCCAAAGTATCAAGTGCTCTTCCATGATCCCAAACAAAGTGAAGATCCAATATCTTGTGGGATACAAGGTAAAAATGTTATCTCCTACACTCCTATAATTTTAAAATATTGTGAAGTGGCTAGTAATAGCCAAGTGGGTGTTGTTGCTGGTTTACCTAGAAAAGAAGTACGTTAGTCTGCCCTTTGTGATACTTATCGTATTTTTAGGTTTCATGGAGATCAAATTCTTATTGTAAATACTTAAGTACAAGCCGATCCTATAGGTGATCGAGTTGATTCTCCTCATGAGAATAATTTGTGTCCTCTTTGGTCTAGAACTTGTAACATGAATGAGGTTCTATTGCAAAGTAATGAGAGTAATCACACACTAGTTGACCCTCGAGAAAATCAAGGTGAGTCTATGTTGGTATGTAAGTTGCTAACAACTAGTGAGGATGTGAATAATGATCAACTTACTCATAAATGTAATCCACTACTTGAGCATGCGTATGGTGTGTTTGATGAGTCTCAAGTTAGTAATGATGTTAATATAGTTGATCATGAGATTTGAGATGATTTCTTAAGAATATTCCGTTATGAAAGCCTTATTTTTGCTCATAAAAATTATGAAGAAGAAAATATTGTGAAGAATGACCAATAGGGTAAAGGTGACCTTGATGTGCTTGAATGTTTAGGCAAACCGATTAGTATTTGTTCCTTGACCAATGATTTTGATTGTGATCCTTTGGACAACACCCCACCCTTTCTTGATAAATGTTCGAATGAATTTCTTGATCCATGTGATAACTTGAGTTGTGGTACCTTTGGTGTTAATAGAGGTTTGTGTCTACTTGAGGAATTCTCCTTTGAAAGAGAAGGTGATATTTGCTTGGAAATTTCCTCAACTTCTTCTTTCTGTGATTCCTCTGTTGAGCATATTAATGGTTATGAACTTGAAACTAGTAAAAATATGCATAAGGACACCATAGTTGAAGTTGACTTGTGTGACACCTTTCTCTACCCTCTTTGTGCTCATGATATCTCCAATGGTCATATAGAGGGTGTGCCTAATTTTGGGGACGACACCATAAGGGAAATTGGGTATGGTCGAGACCTAAGTCCTTTGCTACTTCACCCATTTGACCCCAGAAACCTCTCGGGATGTAGGGAATATTATACATCCAACTTGATTCTTGGTCAAGACGATAAGCAAGGTTTGATTTTGAGTGTTGGTTTCCTTCCCTATGAAGAAAAGTCATTCTTGTAGATTTACAACCCACTTGATAGACCAAAGTTGTGCATGGAGGGAATTTCCAACTAGGGTAAGTGTTCACTAAAGAAGGGGAATAGTAAAACAAATCAAGAGAGTTCACCCTTAAGTGTTTCCATTCATGACCGAGTTATCAGTACTTGTAGGTCGAGAAGAGAGTTTCCTCTTGTAAACACTTTAGATGAATTTCATGCTTATGACGCCCTTCTTTGTGACTTGATTTTGATGAGAGACCTCTTTCTCAAAGGTAGTTTCATGATTGAGGGCCTAAGGGAAATTGTGTCATTGCCTTTTTGGGATATTATTCATGTGTTTGCATCCATATTTGACTCATTTAAGCCTAATTATGTGGACAATAACTAGTGGATGCCAAGTTGAATCCTTATTTATGGAAGAGCCCAAGGATGTTCACGACTTCTTGTCACCTTCATGGGGTTGCATAAGTTGAATTATCTCGTGGGACTCTTGGGTGCATTCTTAACATCATTGGTACATGGAAACAAAGTTCTTGGGAAAAATTCTTGTCTTGTATTGAATTATTGTATTGTAGTTTCTATAATCTCCCTAATTGCATGGCTCCCTTGATGGAATACCTTCCCTTGGGAAGTTGTTAGAAAAAGGAGGTCCTAAGTGCCTACAATGTCTCTTTCTCTCTTTGTATATTCTTACTTATGAATACTGATGAGAACATTTTCTTTAGTACCTTTCATCATTACTATTGTGGATATGATGATATTCATGATCTTGTTAAATCTACATCATTTGTTGGCATGAATTGCCTAAAAGGAAAAATTTATATGTTCTTAAATGCTTTGAATTCATCCGTGTGTACATCACGTGCTAAGTTTTTTAAGTCGAATGGCCTTCCCATAGAAAGTATCACCTTGGACGAAGCCTTCATATTTGATTTCTTTTTATACAACCTCTTTGCTTATGATGACTTCCATGATAGTTATGGGTTGGCCGTATGTGGAGGTAGGATCTTTGTTGGTTGGTCCGCTTGTTTGAATGACATTGCTATATGTTTTGCATGGACTTTAATTTTAATTGAGGCACTACTCTTGATGTGGTCTTTTAAAGAGGTGATGAAGCAATTGTGTCTTATGGTTCCTAAGGTAAAGGTAATCTTACCTCTTGTATCTAGTGATGCCATTATGACCATTATAGCTTCCCTACCTCTTGGTGATCCCCTTAGCCAACTCCTTTGTGACATTTTTACTAAACTTCTCTTGATTGAAACAAAGGATGTGTGGCTATATTTTGAGTGTGTACCACCTTGGCATGATGATGTTAGTTGTTATACTAACCCTAAGCCTCAATGCCATAAGGATTTTGTGTTTGTTTGTCCTTTCTATGATCTTGCAAGGTGTAGATTTGAGGTCGAATCCTTTCCAAGAAGAGGAGGATGATATGAGCCAAATGGCCATCCTATTTTTTTAAGATATCATTTGAGGCCAACACGTGAAGTATCCAATTGTGGTCACATTGAGGGGAAAAGAGCATGCATGGAGATGCCATTTTGAGCATTCCATAATGTATAGCGATGTTTGGATGGTGGCTTGGGGGCTAGTGAAGAGCCACGACCTTGGAGAAATGAAAAGCACCTTTATTAAGGGTGTTTTAGTGATTTCACATGTCAAAAATACACTCCATGGCCGCCCCACTCTCATTGAGGGAATTTTGGACACTTTATGTTGTAATAGGTTATAAATAGGCTCCTTTTTTTTATTTGCATTGGTCTTTAGCTAAATTTTTTGTTGTTTTTGTTGTTGTCTTTATTAAGCTAAATTGTTTATTGTTTTTATTGTTTTCTTTTTTTTAGGTACCATGGGTGACGATACTTTCAAGGCTGGTTGTGATGATTTGAAATGGAACCTTGAAAAGTTAAGACAAATGCTTAACTCTCCGAAGCCAATTCCCCCTCTTAGTCCTAATGACTTGGCTCATCTTGAAGCTATCAAACGTGACTGTGAAAGAAGAGAATTGGAGTGGGTGTCATACAATCCTCTTAATAAAAAACTCCCTCGTGATGAGAGCTTCCCAAAGGATCAAGTGGGCTTCCTTGATCCAAAATAAGGTAAAGACCGAACGTCTTGTGGGATATAATGTAAAAATGCTATCTCCTACACTTCTATAAATGTAGAATGTTGTGATGTGGCTAGTAGTATCCAAGTAGGTGTAGTTGTTGGTTGGCTTAGAAATGAAGTATGTGAGTCTTCCCTTTATGATACTCTTGGTATTGCTAGGTTTATGGCAATCAAATTCTTGTTGTAAGTGCATAAGTACTAGCTAATACTATAGATGACCGAGTTGATTCTCCTCGTAAGAACAATTTATGTCCACCTGGTGCAAGAAGTTGTAATATGAATGATGTTCCATTGCCAAGTAATGAGATTTTTCACACACTAGTTTACCCTTGTGAAAATCAAGGCGAGTCTATGTTGGTATGTGAGTAACCAACAACTAGTGAGGATGTGAATAACGATCAACTTACTCATGAATGTAGTCCATTACTTAAGCATGTGTATGGTGTGTTTGATGAGTCTCAAGTTAGTGATGAAGTTAATAGAGTTGATCTTGATATTGGAGATGATTCCTTGAGCATGTTGTGTGATGAAAGCCTTATTTTTGCTCATAGATATCATGAAGAAGAAAATATTGTGAAGAATGACCAATCGGGTGAAGGTGACCTTGATGTGCTTGAATGTTTAGACAACCCGATTAGTGTTTGTTCTTTGAACAATGATTTGGATTGTGATCCTTTGTATAATACCCCACCCTTGACTGATAAACATTGGGATAAATTGCTTGATTTATATGATAACTTAAGTTATGATCCTTTGATATTAATGGTGGTTTGATGACTTCCGTGATGATTATGCATTGGCCGTATGTGGAGGTAGGATCTTTGTTGGTTGGTCCGCTTGGTTGAGTGACATTGCTATATGTTTTGCGTGGTTGAGTGACATTGCTATATGTTTTGCGTGGACTTTAATTTCAATTGAGCCACCACTCTTGGTGTTGTCTTTTAAAGAGGGGATGAAGCAATTGTGTCTTATGGTTCCTAAGGTAAAGGTAATCTTACCTCTTATATCTAGTGATGCCATTATGACCATTGTAACTTCCCTACCTCTTGGTGATCCCCTTAGCCAACTCCTTTGTAACATTCTTACTAAGCTTCTCTTGATTAAAACAAAGGATGTTTGGTTATATTTCAAGTATGTACCACCTTGGCATGATGATGTCGTTTGTTGTACTAACCCTAAACCTCATGCCATGAGGATTTCGTGCTTGTTTGTCCTTTCTTTGATCTTGTAAGGTGTATATTCGAGGTCGAATCCTTTCTAAGAAGGAGAGAATGATACGAGCCAAATGGCCACCCTAGTTTTTGAAAAAATCATTTGAGGCCAACACGCGAAGGATCCGGTTGTGGTCATATTGAGGGGAAGAGAGCATGCATGGAGGCTATTTTGAGCATTCCATATGGCAAATCCATGTGTGGAAGGTGGATTGGGGGCTGGTTGAAGAGCCACAGCCGAGGAGCATGCATTGGCCAGTTCATTAGGATCTTTTTAATTTGACACTTTATGTTGTAATAGGTTTAATTAGTGTTCTTTATTCTTATTTTCATTAGTTTTAGTCTTGATGAATATGTGAAAGAAAGAAACATTCCTCTTAAGTGTGAGAGTAGTAGTTCCACCAGTAACTAGGGCTTCCCAAGTGTGGAATCACTTGTGTTGCGTTTTTGGGTTGAGACGTTGGTGCTTGAGGAGGTAACGTCCCTCTTGTGTCACCGTAGGAGTTTGGTGTTTGTTTACTTGAGTAATAGGGGGTTTTGACTTTGAAATACTCTCTAGTTCTTATATTTGTGTAATATTTATGTCAAACTACTTATCCACTTACTTTTATTGCATTTGTGGTGTGCGTTTCTTCCCTTTGTATTCACGGCTTGTGATGTTCTAGTTGCTGTCGAGTTGTTGTTCTTGTCTTGTTTCCGTGTATGTGGGTTGATTCCATTATCAGGATACAAGTGATGATGACCTCTAATAGGAGGATCCCTTCCTCCACATAAAATACTATCTAAATTGCATTGATGATGAGGCCTCTTGTCGCGGCCTCCATGTGTCTCAAAACCGTCCCTACTTGATCAACAACACGAAGGATGGTAGACCCAATACTATCAAATGTTGTGATGCCAACTGGAGTGACATAGGTAATCCTCTGATGAACCTCTACACCATTTCATGCTTAGTAGAAAATAACATAGAAGTATGCCTGGCCCACTTGACAAACACAACCTCATACTCAAAAATCAAATTAAAAAAACCTATTGAATGCCTACAAAACCAACTCTGGCTTGAGAACCACTCAATGTACCAAACATTATACCTAATTGTGACATATCCATGAAAAAACTTGGAAAATACTCAATGTCAATCTTTTAATCCTTGGCTTCACATTGAATTAGAATTCGGGTAACACGTGCAAATATCCCATCAAAATGTATTAACAACCTTGATCTACCCATCCGAGAAGGAATAGATCCAAAAAAAGAGTATGTGAAAGTTAATATAATTCAAAACACGTGATGAAGAACTAATAAATGATATTAACTAAGAATGACCTATACCCTCCCAAAAATAGGATACAAATGTCATCGAATCGATTGCAAACTATACAAGGCATTTTGCTCTTATAACAATGTCATTGGTGAACCTAGGGTCTGATGCTAAATAATCACTATCCTATTTCTCAGATCATGGTAGCACCTGCTATAGCCCATCAGTAGATAAACTAACCCATTGATTGGAAACAATGAGTAATGGGATAATAAGAGAAATAGAAGAGACATCTAAACAAAGAAGAGGAAGAAACCAGAAATAAATAGATATTCCCCAAAACCTAGTGAGATCAATACGAGAGCCGCTAACAAAACAAGAGTACAACAACAACAACAAACCCAGTGTATTCCCACCTGGTGGGGTCTGGGGGGGGGGGGTAGGATGTACCAGTCCATACCTCTACCTCTGAAGAAGTAGAAAGGCTGTTTCCGATAGACCCCCGGCTCAAGACACGCGGTACCACACAAACACATAGTAAAGCACAGCACAAGGTTACAAGATTACATAACATAAATACGGTACCCATAGGTAATCTAAAACAAAGGAAAACACACAGATCCATAATAAAACATGGGACACGGGCTCCTAACATGTATAAACCCCCACCAAGTAGTTCCCTACACTAGCGACTCAGGCTGGCCCTAGTCCTCTGCCCTGATTCGTGTCCTCCAGACCTTCCTATCTAGGGTCATGTCCTCGGTGAGCTGTAACTGCTCCATGTCTCACCTAATCACCTCACCCCAGTACTTCTTCGGCCTACCCCTACCCCGCTTAAACCCATCCAACGCTAGCCTCTCACACCTACGGACCGGGGCATCCATGCCCCTCCTCTTCACGTGTCCAAACCATCTCAATCGGGCTTCCCGCATCTTGCACTCCACTGGTGTCACACCAACCTTCTCCCGGATGTTCTCATTCCGAACTCTATCCCCTCTAGTCAGCCCACACATCCAGCGCAACATCCGCATTTCTGCCACCCTCATTTTTTGGATGTGGGAGTTCTTAACTGGCCAACACTCCGCTCTATACAACATGGCCGGACGGACTACCGCCCTGTAGAATTTGCCTTTAAGCTTAGGCGGCACCTTCTTATCACACAGCACCCCCGACGCGAGCTTCCACTTCATCCATCCCGCCCCAATACGGTGCGAGACATCCTCATCAATCTCACCGTTACTCTGGATCACGGACCCGAGATACTTGAAACTCTCCCTCTTACCTACCTCCTGTGATTCCAGCTTCACTACTACCTCGTTCTCCCTCCTCATGTCATTAAACTTGCATTCCACATACTCTGTCTTGCTTCTGCTCACCCTGAACCCTTTATACTCAAGGGTTTGCCTCCACACCTCTAATTTGTCGCTCACACCCTCTCGGGTCTCAGCTATCAGAACTACATCGTCTGCAAAAAGCATACACCACGGCACCTCCCCTTGAATACGCTGCGTCAACACATCCATTACCACTGGAAACAAAAAGGGACTAAGAGTAAATCCCTGATGCAACCCTGTCCGGACCGTGAAATGTTCTGAGTCTCCTCCCGCCGTCCTCACCTTAGTTTTTGCTCCATCATACATATCCTTGATTGCTCTGATATATGCCAGCGGTACTCCCCTCACCTCCAAGCATCTCCAAAGCACCTCCCTAGGGACTTTGTCGTAGGCCTTCTCCAGGTCGATAAACACCATGTGCAGGTCCTTCTTCCTCTCCCTATACTGTTCCACCAACCTCCGTACCAGGTGAATTGCCTCCGTCGTCGAGTGGCCAGGCATAAATCCAAACTGGTTTTCTGAAATAGACACTATCCGTCTCAGCCTCACCTCGACCACTCTCTCCCAGATTTTCATAGAGTGACTCAATAACTTAATACCCCTATAGTTGTTGCAACTCTGGATGTCCCCCTTATTCTTATAGAGAGGTATCATGGTGCTCCACCTCCAAGCCTCGGGCATCTTTGCCGTCTTGAAGATTTTATTAAACAATCCCGTCAACCACCTCAGACCAGCCTCTCCAACGAACTTCCAAAACTCGGCCGGTATCTCATCCGGCCCCGTCGCCCTACCCCTTCGCATTCTGCAAACAGCCTGTCTAACCTCTTCTACCTTAAAACGTCTACAATAGCTAAAATCCCGACACTCCTCTGAGTGCTCCAGTTCCCCTAGCACAATAGCTCTATCCCCTTCGTCATTCAAGAGCCTATGAAAGTACGACTGCCATCTATTCTTAATGTGGCCGTCTTCCACCAACACTCTACCGTCCTCCCCCTTAATGCACCTCACCTGATCGAGGTCACGACCCTTCCTCTCCCTAGCCTTAGCGAGTCTAAACAACTTTTTCTCCCCTCCCTTCCCCTGTAACCGTGCATACAGGCTCTCAAAGGCGGCCGTCTTAGCTGCCGTGACTGCTGACTTAGTCTCCTTCCTCGCTAGCTTGTACTCTTTCCTGTTTACCCATTTCTCCTCTTCGTCCTTACTCTCCACCAACTTGGCATACGCCCCTTTCTTGGTCCCCACTTTCTTCTCCACCTCTTCATTCCACCACCAATCCCCCTGATGGTGCCCGGCCCGGTCCCTAGAAACCCCCAACACCTCACTCGCATTCTCCCTGATGCACCTAGACGCCCTATCCCACATACTATCCACGTCTCCCCTACACTCCCACACCCCCATTCCTGCCAACTTCTCCCCTATCTCCCACGCCTTCACTGGCGTCAAGCCGCCCCACTTAATTCTAGGACTACACTCCCTACTTCTCCTCTTTCTATTCTTCTTTATACCCAAATCCATAACCAAGAGCCTATGTTGGGTCGAAAGGTTCTCACTCGGGATGACCTTACAATCCTTACACCACGCCCTATCCCTTTTCCTAAGCAACACAAAGTCAATCTGGGTCCTGGCTACCGCGCTCCGAAAGGTGATCAGGTGCTCGTCCTTCTTCGGGAAGCCCGAGTTCACCACCACCAGCCCAAAGGACCTCGCAAACTCCAGTAGGGTAGCCCCCTCCTCATTTCTCTCCCCAAAACCAAAACCACCATGTACATCACCAAAGCCTCCCGGTAGCGCCCCAATGTGCCCGTTGAAATCTCCTGCTACAACAATCTTCTCCGAGCTTGGCACGCCTCTCACCACCTCCTCCAAGGCCTCCCAAAACCGCATCTTCTCCTCCCCCTCCGATCCCACTTGCGGTGCATAGGCACTACACACGTTCAGGGTAAACCCCCGAATGACCAACTTAATAGTCATCAACCTATCATTGATCCTCTTCACCTCTACTACCTGACCTCTAAGCTCTTCATCCACTAAGATGCCAACTCCATTCCGACGCCTCTCGCTCCCAGAGTACCACAGCTTGTAACCATCCACATCCCTAGCCTTAGACCCTACCCACTTGGTCTCCTGAACACACGCAATATTGATCCTTCTCTTCCTAAGGGTCTTCACAAGCTCTATGGACTTGCCCTGCAGGGTCCCTATATTCTAAGACCCAACCCTCAGCCTACCTTCACTACCCGCACGCCCTCCACTACTTCCCCCGCGGCCAAACCTTGGCCTCCCTCCCACTCCCGCCCTTTCCTCATCCCCCGCCCCCACCACTGCCCCCCGCCCCAACCCCCTCGGACATGACCCTATCCACCCATTACTGTCCACAGCCACAACTAGACGAAAGTATAAGAGAATATAAAGATAATCTAAAGATATAAAGACATAAACGATGGTAATAGTAAAGCAGCAGCAATTAATACAAGGCTCACACCAATTCAAGGAAATATTCCAGCAACCAAACTATACTCAATTACTAGTATAATACGAAGAATGAAAGAATGCAGAATGAAGAATGAAATAAGCAAAGGTTAGAAGTCACCATATTTCACTTGTAGACCAAGCCGGCAACCAAGCCCCGCGTCGACCTGCTGCCGGGGGATCGCTACTGAGATGGATCCGCGGCTGCCGGCTGAAGACCGAGCTACAGCTGCTGCCCTGTTGTACGGCGCCGGCGGAGGGGGGGGTCTGGACAGAGAAGGGGAGGTACAGCAGGGGGGAACCGGATCTCGGTGACGGCGGTCGATGACCGGCGGTCAGCGTCGGTGACCGGCGGTCGGGTCGGCGACGGCGATGGGGCCGGAGGGCCGAGGCGCGGGAGAGAGAGGGTACGGCGGTGACCGGCGGTAGGGTCGGCGCCGTAGGTCGACGACGGCGACGGAGCCAGAGACCGGCGACGGCGACGGAGACCGGCGATGGCGACGGACACCGGCGACGAAGCCGGAGACCGGCGACGGAGGTCGACGTCGGGGATCGGTGGTCAGGTCGGGTCGGCGCCAACGGTCGGTGACGACGCCGAAGGCCGTGGACCGAGATAGAGAGTCTAGTGAGAGAGAGAGTCTAGTGAGAGAGAGAGCCGTTAGTGAGAGAGAGTCTAGTGAGAGAGAGAGAGTCTAGTGAGAGAGAGCTAACAAAATAAGAGTACAAGGTAAATATGATATATAGATACAGAACTATCTCAAAAATACAATATATAGATCAGTTTAACAAATAAGGGAGAGATTGAACAACTTTGGATGTCAGGATCTCACCCAAAGTATCCTATCCATGACATCTCTGCACGATAAACACATTAGTAGTGAGAACTCATAGTTTAATCTATAGGGTGTAGAAGAATAGTAGGACTAGATACTAAGTACACAATAGGCATTGGTCGATAGAGTTTCAAAGATAATACAAGTACAAAAAACATAAAAGGAAAGAACATATGTAATAGACAACGATCTAAGGAATATAACAAATAATGCTAATAGAGAGGTAATGATAAACTACCATAATTGTAAATAACTAGGAACAAAGTGTGATACCATACATAAATAGCCATATATAAAAGAATAGTAAAGAAGTGATATATAATAGTAGTATGATGTAAGATGGTAATATACAATAAGAATAGATATAGAAAAAAAAGATATATGATAATACTATATAGAAAGCTAAACACGAAGGTACTAACCTTACGGAAGGGGTGCTAGCTTAACATCAGGAGGATCATAACCAATATGGATCTAACTCTAGTACATCAGCATCTCTAACCAAAATACGAATAACCATAAGATAGTCTAAAAATAATAAAGCTCACCATAATAAGGAGGAAACAAACTCAGAGGCATACCTACAACCTCGAGATATAATTCATAACTAACCTGACATGAACTATATTATAATATCCAATAAATAATGTAATCTAATAGAAAAATAACCTAACCAAGTCCCTATAATCTGGGAAGGTACAATCAATCACTCAGCTAACACTATGTTAACCTATACCAATCCAGCCCCCATAAGACTGGCAGGTACAAGTGCCAAACAATTATATTGGTGATAGGCAATGCATATGATTGAATGAAAGCAAAGTAATACAATACTACATTACTATCTAAGTGCCATATTTTACCAAATATGTACAACTTTTTTGGCTCGCCGGATTGTAAGGTAGGACTTATGGTGTATCCTATCTTTTGGTATGTGGATTCCAGCTAGAGAGAACCACAGGAGACTTAAGATATCCACATACTTCCTAATCCCAAACCAAGACTTCAATGGTCAACCCTAACTAATCTGCTCCATCTAGTAGTGGAGAAAAATAAAAGTTTAATAAGTGCTCAGAATCAACTCGATGCTAAATAAGTAGAATTCGTAAAGTTTGGTGCTTGAGATTGAATTAAAACTAAAATAGTAAAATAATATAGAAATGGTTGGAATCTTCCTCTGTCGAAGTAAGTAGAAAGAGATAAATGAGTGGATCAAGAATGGATCATAATCTGTCTCTATATGAGTTTTCTAAATAATATGCATAATTTTAAAAGACCATAAACCAATATTAAGGGTGGTACAACACACATTTAAAATTCAGTTTTAAAAGTGAAAAGTAGAAATAAATCCTTTTTTCTAGAAAATAATAGTAAAACCATGGTTTTAGTTGGAATCATACCACTGAATAAGCCTAAACGCGTGTAAATGTTTGCATGCCATCACAAATATCCAAATAATAGAAATGTAAGCGCTAGAACATCTACAATAAAGCCACGACTCTTTTAAGAAATATAAAACTAACCTGGTATCCAAATGGTATCGTAACCAAAGCCTCGAGCCCAATAATATACATAGTAAAAAGATATCATAATTAAATTTGGTAAGCTAAGGTAAAAAGAGAATCAAGATACCAGGAGGATCTAATGAAATAACATCACCCAAAGCACTAAGTATTGCAATAAATCTTATACTAGAGATCTGTGATGCCAACCTATGGTCAGGAAAGGAAAATATCAAGCTTAATGTAACCCTAAAGCTATAGCAGGTACTCTAGGCTATAGCTCAAACGATAGTTCTATTCTAAATTCCCTAAAGAGGGAAAATCAAGATACAACTAGCTATAATCCTATCATATAACCCCACCTAGCAAACAATCTTCAAAATATAAATTCTCATATAGAAGAGTAGTCTGTAGCCTACATCATAGAGAATAACAATCTTAATTCATCCATGGATTTCTCATCTCCACTCCACAGACTCTGAATAGCGTTGCATAATCGAAAATCATAATCTACACATTAATGAAGGTAAAATGAGATCCATATAACAATTTAAAACTCAATTCTAAAAATCAAGTCAAAGATAATACTATGGAGATCTCCAATGAAATTTCAAAATTAAACCTGTCATAAGACCCCTTGGAAATAATGAATGCGTGCTAAAAAATTTAGCACAAATGAAGACTCGATTAAGGCTCAAAATAGCCCAAAAAGCTAAACGAAAAATATGAGTAAAATTAAGAATTAAATGGATAATTAGGGAGGAAAGTTAGGGCATAATGACGAAAAAATGATCACCAACAAGTCACCTATATAATCCCAGTTTCAACTTATAGTTTACCATAAGTTCTTGAGCCCTCAAGTTCAATAATGGAGGAAAACGAGTTAGAAAATTAAGGATTTTTTTGGAAGACAAAAATATATAGGGACAAGGATCCTTTATCGCGAATACGGGACCCCAACCACAAACATGGGACCTCACTAGCCTAACCCTTCATGAATGTAATGGGTCCTTCACAAACATGATGAAGAGCATGGATCAGGTCAGACCAAACCTTTTTTGTAAACACGAGAGGAGACTTCCGAATATTATAGTCTAACACTTAACCTTCACGAATGTGGCCAACTCTTCGCGAAGGTGAAGAGCTACCTTGTCCCGTAATAGGTGTTGTTGCACTAGATTGAGTGCTCACAATTCGGTCAGAACCCCATGTATAAATATGCTATGCTACGCTATCATATTCGGCATTCCATACTCAACAAAACCATCAAAACTTTTATTCAAGGTCATTTCCACAAAAAGTGGACCCAGACCTACTATTCTATTTTTTACCAAAAATCACCCAATAGCCTAAAATGAGCCTGAAAGTCTCGGGACCCTACCAAGGGTCCTCCTAGCCTAAAGTTCATTTTCTAGGGATAATGAAACTATTAAAATTATCATCTGTGGCCATTTACTAGGAGTTTTAGCCCAAGACCAATTTCTCAACTTCAAAAGCTCTAAACAAGGAAATGGGCTTAAAATCTCAAATGAACCGTCCGGGAACACCCGGTGGTCCTGACAAGTCATAAATGACCTATAGCCACTATATAAAAATATGAAACACCAAAAATGCACAAAGATGGGGAAAATGACCTAGAGGGTCATTTCAAAATCCGTAGTTATTAGATTTAATTATTTTTGTCCATTTATTAATTTGAACAAATATATCATAAATTTAATATGATCCAAATTATTGTTAGTAATTAGATGTGATATAATTTACGTTCATACAGATGTTTCATACTTCTAGACTTGTCAAGATATTTAATATTTTGATGACTGGCTTGAAATATCAACTTGATGTTTTAATTGAAATAATATTTGTATTAAAAAATTATCATAAACCAATGTATATCACATCAAGTAAGAATACATTAGGATTTGAAATAAATAACCACTTGATATTTATTCAATTTTCTTTCCACATTAAATTTAAAATGTTACTCCAAACATCTCAAGTATTGTGAGATTAAAGGATTTAAATAAAAATAATTATAATCCATCACTTTTTTAAAAAATAATTTCTATAGAACTATTTTGTAAGAATTGCGTTAGTTTGACCCTGAAAAGATATGAGGCCTCACTCTTTTAATTTGACTAATTTATGGTATGCAAGTTGCATGTAATTATAATGTTAGTAATGAAATCTGCATATAAAAAATTATTGTAAAATAGTAAAAATTAATGGAGTCTAAGGATTTGATTCTTTTCTATATAGATGTAAAAGTAAATTCAGGAATATAAAATGATATATGAAGTTTATCAACAATTGAAAATTTTACCCAATTATAATTTTTTTAAAAAATATTTTACCCATATATTCTGTCATGATTATGACTAGGAACTGTGAGTTGTATAGGCTCATTACGAGGTGTAATGATCCTTCCGTATAGTAGCTAGTATAGGCCCTTTATGTTTTTGATTTGACTGCGACTCATGGCGATGAGTCGTAGTGAGTCCTTACGAGTTGTATAGTGACCTGTAGTCATTGCCGATAATCTTTTAGCTTTTAATGAAGGATCGTTTGGATATTTCCCTCTTTACCCACTTAAAACCCACGACCATAAAAACTTTGACAGATTATTTTCATCCTTTATCAAATCAAAACACTCTCTCAAATTTTCTCAAGCAAAAACACTAGGGTTTTTAAGAAATTGGCATCTAAGGGCTCAAGGGTTGATTTCTCTCCATAATTCTCTATACTTTCAGGAATGTTACTCTTCCCTAAATATTGTTTTGCCAAAGCATATATTTTTAATTGTTATTCATGTGGTTTTGATATTGGTTTCCGAACATAGGTATTGAATGTTACGTATGATTGTTCATTCTTTATTTATGGTTTTTAACTTTTGGGGTGCATGGGTATAGTGGATAAACTAGAAAATTGTGATCTCCCCTAATTTTGTGAATATTGACAATTGAATTGGTAATAACCCCAACCCGATTTTGTGAATTTGGTTTTGAGTATATGTATAATTACATTTAAATACTTTTGAAAAAATTGCATGATATAAATAGGATATTGAAACATGATGGTTTGATTTAATCAACCATCTCTCTTCTCTCTCCGCTCTCTCTTGATAGTTTCTCTCAAACTTCTCCCAACCAGCAGTTCTGCAAATGTCTCCCTTTAATCTTTGGCTTCAATCTCTGGTGATAAATAGTTGGGCTTGGAGTTTATTTTCAACATTTAATCATCAATCAACGTGACAACAGTGTTCTCCGAAGACAACATCTTTGAGTTCTTTATCTTTTCTTTTCTTCTCTGATAGGTAAAAAACTAGAGTGTTTTAGTTATGAAGTAAAAGAGAAACTTAAGACAACTTCTCTTCTAGTATTGGTTAGCAATTTCAATATTTGTTGCTTAAATTTGAAATGGGAATTGAAGAAAATCCTAATTTATGGTATTTCTTCTCTTCTCTTTTCGGAGTGAAATATGATTTTTTGTTGTTATGGTAGTTCTTGTTGTTGAACTATTGATTCGATTTGTTGGGTTTTTTGAAGTTTGTTTTTTGTTTTTTTGTGTTTGTACAAATAAAACAACAATGTTGGTGTTTTTGGTCATTGTTGATGTTTTTGGTGTGTGTGTGTTGCGTTGGTGTTGCTGGGTTGATTTGTTGTTATTCTTAGTAAAAATAGTGCATTTGATATTAAATGGTGATATTGTTGTTGTTCTATTGAACAAAATCTTGCTACTAGTTTGTTTTTTCTGCAATACATCAATCATCTAATGCAAAAGATTAACCATATGATGGAATAAATGAGCCATATAATGCAACATATGAACTATCTAATACATTAGATGAACCATCTAATACATCAGATGAACCATCTGATGCAATAGATGAATCATCTGTTGGATAAAATCCTATCAACCATTCCAAGAGACGACATGTCTAAGATTTTGATTTCTTTTAATAGATCATTCATCTATTGCGATAGATGACCCTTCTATTGGAAGAAATCTAAACAACATTGACATTTTGATAAAAGTTCTAATAGATTACTTATATATTGCAAAAGATGAATGATATGTTGCATAGAACAGTTATCTATTTCAACAGATGAGTGATCTTTTGGAAGAAATCACAATATTATTGAAACTATTTTTATTATTTTCAATAGATTACTCATCCATTGAATCAATTTAGTTATATCTTGCAACAGATAACCCACTTATTGCAACTGACGAGTGATCTGTCGGAACTGTTATTCTACTGTATTGTACTTGTTAGATTTATTGTTATCCCTTTTTTAATAATTCATTAATCAATTATAATATTTTTTATTTTCCTATTATTTTTAGATAATATGACTCTCAAAAGAAAAGAAACTGAATCAAGTTCAAGTAAAAGAATAAGTGAAACAGATAAGCTACATCCACCACTCTATGAGCTTGCTTTACAAGTGATATCTCAATCAGAAGCAGAAGATAATGAACATGAGAATGAGGAATATTTCAAAAGAGAGGATCCAAATGCTAATAACCCTTTTATTGAAGAATTAGTCAAAACCTTCAGCATTGATAATTATCCTGTGAGAATGCAGTGCGATGGTGCCACAAATTTAAGTGGTGTTTTTGTGGTTAAGTCATCCAGGGAAAATATTTTGATACCTTCAGAAAAATACTTTGAGACCAAAACTTGGATGCTTATTTCAGGGACAATTACTTCGGGCAATATCTTGATATGTCGGAGAACGACAATGCTCATTTTCAAATGACCATAGTACATGATCTTCTCAAGTGTAGGTTTATGTATAAAATAAAGATAAGATAGATGAGATATGGATAAATTACTATGGGATGACTTTTTGTTTTGATTGGAAGGAGTTTGCCATAGTCACTGGACTAAAATGTTATCCTCCTTCTCAACCTATACCTATTGTAACCCAAAAAAGTACTCCACACACCAAAAAAGGCAAAGGCAAGTCAAGTGATGGTGATGACTTGTTGTCCATTGTTGGTCCAAGCTTCAAAAACAAAAATTGTATAGAAGCATTGAAATATCAAAGACTTCCAAAGAAGCACAAGCAATCATTGTGCTCGATTTAGTTTATACATAGTATTCTTTGGGCGAGAGACGTTAAAAACAACTTACCACTTGATTTAATAAAGTTCTTTGAGGATCTTGAGGCATTTAACAGCTATCCTTGGGGTTATGAAAGCTTCAAAATGATAGTCAAATATTTGCTGACTCCATTAATGCCAAAGACAGTCAACTTATATGGATTTTCATGGTAAATATTTCTTTTATTATGATTTATTTATTTTTTATTGAATAATGCTTTTGATTTATTGGTGTTATTTTATAAGCTTGGACATTTGAAGCCATTCCTTATTTCAGACAACAAGTGAACTACTAAAAGAAGTTTCATATCCAAGAATCCTGAGATGGTTATCGCCCAAAACTGGTATAAAAGCAAAATTTCTTGATCTTTTCACCCCCCAAAGAAAGTAGTAAGTCTAATTCTAATTAAGTTTTTATTTTAATGAATGATATTTTAAAAATTATTTAATCCTCATTCTAATAAATGTACTGATTTATTTTAGATTGTACATCCGTGGATTGTTCCGACCAATCGAGAGTTGAAGATGTCATTTCTTCTTAGTTTACAGTCTGTGCAAACTTTATCAAACACTAAGGTCATTGATAGAATAAAAAAGAATTATTTGAAGAAACAGTCATAACAAGAAAAATAATTTTAGAGGGTGGGCTTATTATTGTTGATGGTGTTAGTGGTGATACAGTTGTTAGTGGTGATAGTGGCGCTGCTGTTATGGCTAATGATGCTTCTTTTTTAGTTTTTAAATTAACAAACCATTATGATTATGATCATATCGGTTGTACGAATTTTGCCCCTCCTAGCGAGTGTTCTTCATGCAAATGTCAAAATTGCAAGGCGAAACATGATGGAGTAATTAATGCTATTAATGAATTAATTGCTTCTGTAAATAAATTGACATCTAATAGGGGTGTCATTCAATCAAAAAGGATTTCATATCCATACACTCTATTAGAGATTAAGGCGGCAATGACAAGAAGGAAAGAAATTTCCAAGGCATTATCAAGCATCAAAAAAAGCAAAATGGCAACTCCTCTGTTTTTGTATTGCATTTTTTAGAAATGTACAAGGGTCACAGGAGTGAAGAATGATCTAAAGAATTTGGATATTTATCATCTATTCCAATAAACAAACAGACTATATATCCATTTCAACAGATGATACAAGCCAAATTGCCTCCAGATCTTTGGATGAGATACATATGTTGCTCAAGGTTATTGATGATTCCTTAGTGCCTTTAAAATATGCCACATGGAGGAATATTACCATTAAGGAGGGTCAAAGGACTTTGGTGAGGTCGAAGAAGTCCAAAATGGGGCTGGAAAGCCCCTTGGAAGGGTTATACACCCAAGGTGCTTTGAATCCACTTTTGATCCGCTCTAGCATTTCAAGAGCAGGTAAAAACAGCCCCTACTGGATCTTTTCTTATATTTGGGTCACCTTTGGGCCCTAATTATGTAATATGTATCCAAACTATCAATGCTTGGTAGCTAGGATTATTTCCATAGTTTTTTTATGATAATTTTTACATGTGTATTCATGAGACTCCATGGTAGTGTTTAAGTTCTTGGAAAAGCATTTGTTGAACCTTGTTTAGAAACATTGGTTGTAAGGGCGATCTAATCCCCTTTGCGGTCACCTTAAGAGTTAGGTGCCTATTCATAGTCATTAAGAAAGGTTTTAGGATTTGATACATCCTTCGATTGCCCTTTCGGTATCAATTTCATGTCTATCTTTCTATCTTGGTTATTATATCCTTTTATCTTTATTTTCCGCTTCTTAGATCTGTGTCCTCATGGGATGATTCGCATCATTTGGTATCAAAGCCGAGCTTAGAATCGTTTCCACGATTCTAGTCTTGGGTTTGTTATCTTGAAAATCAACAAAAAAGAAGTGTCAAAAATTAAAAATCCCAAAAAAAATTACTATTCATATTTTTGTTCTTAGGTCAAATTTTGAGTTTCTTTTTTGTTGTGTTTCTAGTGTTAGATTCGTGTTCTCTAACACTATACAGTCTATAAATCAAATTTGAGCCAAATCGAAGCTTATTTGAGTATTCTATCCTTATTGGAAGCTTGGGTTGAAGATTTTGAAGTTGATTGCAAAATCTGAATATTTTGGTGAAGAATTTGAGCAAATAATTATTAGAATATTTTTAGAAGGTTGAAAATGTCCTTGGCACAAAATTTCATCGCATTCCGATCAACAGTTTAAAAGTTAGAGATTTTTGAAGTTCTTGGTGTTTTTGAAGACATTCAAATCTTCAAGTTGAATCTTTATAAAAAAATTGGTGTTTTATCCTCAATGGAGAAGTAAAAAGAGTGTAAAGTTTTTAGTATTTAGCATTTTCAAAGGTTCCAAGAATATCCCAAGAGAAAAGAACAAAAAAAGGACCACAACAAGTTCATTTTCAGCCCCTTGTGCATGCTGGCAGCTGACCTGCGCCCAAGCTGCCTTGGACCTGCGTTGGAACAGCTGCAGCAGCCCAAAGGAACCTTACACCAGTTTTAGTGGCATCCATTCTGACTTGGACATGCGCCCCACCTGCTAGAGCAGGTCACAAAACGCAGATTAGCCCCTCCCAACGCAAAATTCAAGCTTCCAAAGTGCATTTTAACACTTTAATTACTCCATTGGTCAAGGTTTGATTCCATAATTTCAATTTCTTGATTCTTAAACTCTTATTTTGATTCCTAAACTACTTATCAACTAGTAATTCATCTACTAAGTTGATTGATTCGATCTTGAGTCATATTTCATTCATCGTCCAACTTCTTTCAAGATTTTCTCTTTTTCAATTCTTTGTGGTTTCTTAATTCAAGGCCTTAAGTAGTTTTATTTCTTTGAGTTGATCAAAAAAGAATCAACTCTGGCCGCAAAGTAGAGATTGGCACCTTATTATCCATCGGAGTATAAACAACTTTCAACATTTGTCGCTCCAATTGTGAGGATCACAAAGGTGAGTTCATACAAGTATTGTTGAGGAGATTTACTACTAATCTTGTTTGTTCATTTTGTAGGTACAAGAATATATAAGGGGAATATGTTTTCAATAGCCTCATATGATTTTGACTATGCGGATTATAGGGGCTATGAATATAGCCATGATCAAATGTGTGAAAATGGGAACCAAGGTATGAATGGAGGGTATATTAGGATTCAATGTCTTCCTAGTCTATCTATATTCAAAGAAGAATGGTATCCCAAAGTATACCTTGATTGGGAATGGCAATGAGAAAGGATTTTTGAGGATTATGCTATGAGCAAAGCCAAACAAGCTATATATGCCCTTAAGTACATTCAAGGTCTAACCTTAGAATGGTGTAAACTTGAAAGGAATCCTACTCAAACTTGGGGTGCCTTGAAAGAGTTTTTGAGGCCAATCTATGTGTTGAAGGGTTATACGAAGCTTTATAATAGTGATCCAAGAAGCCAACCTTGTTCAAGATGGGTAGAGATCTGTGGAGTTCCAAGATGTGTTCTTATACTTGATGATTGGTTTCACACAAACTATAGCTCCTCTTATGGTTGATTATCTAGGGAACCTCGAGTGTCCAGGCATTTCCCATACGTATTGGAAGGATATAGAGTCTTCGAGAACATAAAGGTTTCCTTCACTCGATATGGGTACTTTGAGGAGGTATGGTGTGACATAATCCTCTTAGAACAAAGACACTTATTCTTTGGTGCTGATTGGTTTTCACAACATAAGATTCCTAATGTGAAAAATTAGCCTCAAATTGTATTATACCAATGGGGAAACCATCTCTTTCCACCTACCCTTCTTAAATCTCAAGGTAATATGGTCACCTACTCCAAGCCAAAATAAATTAAGAGATAAAAGATTAAGAAGAGTAAGGGAGTGCAAGTTGGCAACCTAAGAAAGAAAAAATAAGAGGTGGTGAGGAGTGAAGTGAAGGGGTTGCCACCAACCGGAGCTAACATTATTTGTTCTTCTATTAATAAGGACATTTGTGTAGGTACCAATATGGCAAGTGGAGGAGGATAAGTGATAAAAAAGAAGATTCCCTTTGAATATTTGATGAGGTAAATCTTAGATAAATCCAAGGCTTGTGTAGGACCTTCACACCAAGGTAAAAAAGAAAACTATCAAGAATCTCAAGGTAAAATATCTAACTCTTACACTTTTATGCATGTGAATGATGATTGTGTGGCTAGTAGTCCATTGAGTATGAGTAGTAGCTTACCTATTTGTGAGTCTATTAATTCTTTTCCTCTTGATGATGATGTACATATTGTGAGTGTGGATACACTAGTTGATCCTATTGATGACCAAATTGACTTTTCTTGTAAGATCAATTTGAGTCCAACTAGTGTTGAAGACAATGTATTAAATGATAGTAAATCACCTTGTGAAAATTGTAAGGATTAACTTGTGTGCAAAGCTAGTCCATCACTTCAGGATATGTGTAGTATGATTAAAAAACCTCAAGTGAGTGAATAACTTAAAAATATTGATCACGAAAATAGGAGTGAACCTTTGAGCTTGTCTTTTAGTGAAGATCCTAATGCTTTCTTGGCTCATAGGGATGGTTATTGTAACACCTCAATTTTTCTGAATCGGAATTCTACACGGTGCTTATGACCCCAAAGGATCACAAGCTAACGCATGACTGATATCTATACCTGTACACTGCAATATATAATGTAATAATATAGAAAACATGAACATGTAGGCCATAAGGTTCAACTGAATAAAGAATCTGTCAAAGCATAACATCCATATGAGTGAAAGATACCCAAAACAACTGAAAACTGAATCAGATCTGAACATAAGTCTGAATATTGAATTTAAAAGCCTCTAAGTGTTGTGTGAATAAGGAGTTAAAGGAACATGTCTCCAACTAACTCTGTAAACTGATAACTGGATAAAATAATAATGAATAAATCAAATCATATTATCCTCGAATGAAGAGGACTCACCGAATCTCTGCGACTGGAAATGCTGCTGCTACTGCTGATCTGGAGCTCGTGTCTCTGAACCTATGGTGTAACATAAAAAGAAGGCACCATAGAACAAATGCATCAGTACGAGGGAATGTACTAAGTATACGAGTGAGTTAGGCTAAATATAAATAGGGTTTAGATGTATGAACAATGCTAACTATTTGATAGACATGAAAGTCAATGCTAACTATTTGATAGACATGAACGTAAGAGTACAAACATGCATACATAGTAATTGAAATCGTGGGTACATGATAGTTAGTCCTATATGCTAATACATGGTTTACTAATGGCTTACATGAATAATACTAAAATTCTGATAACATGGGTGACTGTATCTGACAATCCTGAATCTAATGGAACTATCTAAATTCCATATTGTAACTGAGTCTGACTGTATCTAACAGTCCTGATATACTAAAATCTGAAGGCCTATCTGAGTTATTTTACTGAGACTGATTCTAAAATTGTGGGAGGTTGTTGTTTAGCCGACATGCCCCAATAATGCATATAGCTAAGTTAGGGTCCAATCTATGCCCCGACTGGAGGGGTGTCAATACCGCGCCACTGGTAAGAACAGTTGTGGGTGACCCTTAGCTGGTAGGTATTTGAAAGGAGAATGGTGGAAACCCTAAACTGACAAGTTAAGCCACCTCATCAACCCTAATTTGACAGGCTAAGATGTCTCAACCTACGGTGGTTACGTAGTTCTAGAACACAAGGATGATTGCTAAGAATAATACCCTAAACTGGTAGGTGAGTCCCCATCCTTGGGTTCACTCGATGCTAAAATCTACTCTCATCTAAAGAGACTAAACATGATTCAACTGACTGTACATGAACAGATTAACTGACTTCCGTTGATTGACGGAGTAGTACTATTATTTGAGAGTTAACTGAGATCATGAGATTTCTGAGGTTTTTCTGAGTCACATGACTGACTGATTTCTATAAATTATAGTTTGACTGAGATTATCGTGACAACATGACATGGCTCTAGGCACATAACTATTTTTTTTGGGTATGAATACCCCTAGGACATGATAGAAGGAAACTGACACACATAACATGACTTGATCACAAGATTTGAGTCCACAATTCATAATATCATAAGTAGGGGATATCATATTTCATATAGTTATTCAACATCCTAAACATTGTAGGAATGCATGGATAAATTTCGTGTATATATTATATATCTCCATTATCTTACATGCTTTATACCACCACAATAGCAACACATGAAAAACATGGGATTCATATTGAAGTATATAGCTAACATGGACTTGTCATTTAGACATTATAGAACCATACAAACATGAATTTCTAGCATCCTAAGCATTTTATCAAACACCTTGCATGCATTCTTTAAGGCATAGGTGAGTTTCCTCCTTGCACCATATTAAACCACCTAAAGTTCATGGTTTTCAATTAACAAACATCTATATTCCATGAAAACACCTTTAGACATCACATTGAAACTTAAACAACAATCGTCAACATGTACATACTCATATCACCACAAAAAGTTTATAAAATAATATTTAAAACATGGTTCTTTAGCTCTATGAATGGATTGGATCCATAGATAAATACTACGCATACCTTAGAAAGAAAACCTTGATGATTTATAAGAGAGGGTTTTTGAGATGCTTAACTGAAGAAAAAATAAGAAAAATTATGCCTCTTTAGGGCTATAAGTCGTGGAAGGTGAAGGAAATGACCAAAATACCCTTATGAAATAAATTCTCATCTACACCAATAAGCCAATTTTAGGGTTCGCCTTTTTTAAACTCTAGATAAGGGGCTTATCGTGCATAATGAGATAGAATCTTTATTAGAATATGATGTGAAAGAGAAGAAAGATGCAGATCCTATTCTATTACAGCTTAAGGAAAATTTACACTGTGGTATGACAAAGGCATTTAAGCTTACACAAGAGGGAGTACTTCAGTGTCAAAATAGACTGTGTGCCTAATATAGATGGGCTAAGCCAAAATAAATTGTGTTTGCCTAATATAGATGGGCTAAGAATGAGGATTATGATAGAGGCATATCATTCAAGGTACTCCATCTATTCATGGTAAAATAAAATGTATCATGATTTGAAATAAATATATTTGTGGGGTGATATGAAAAAGAACATTGTAGAATTTGTAGCCGAATGTCCAAATTGTACAAGAGTTAAAGTAGAGCATCAAAAGCCTAGGGGTTATATGCAATGTATAGATCTTCCAATATAGAAGTGGGACATGATCAATGTGGATTTCATCACTGTTTTGCCGTATATATCTTGAAGGTTTGATTCCATATGGGTAATAGTTGATAGGCTTACCAAATCAGCACACTTCCTACCGGTTAGGACCACTTACACATTTGAAGATTATGCAAAATTGTATATCAAAGAGATAGTTCAGCTACATGGAGTGCCAGTTTCTATTTTATAAGATAGGGGAGTTAAATTTACTGCAAATTTTTGGAAGTATTTTCAGAGAAATTTTGGGACACAAGTGAATTTAAGTACAACTTTCCACGCTCAAATAGATGGACAAGATGAACGTACCATTCATACACTTGAAGATACGCTACAAGGTTATGTATTGTACTTTAAAGGTAGTTGGGATGATCATTTACCTCTCATTGAGTTTACCTATAATAATAGCTATCATTCAAGTATCAAAATGGCACCATATGAAGCATTGGATAGAAGAAATTGTAGATCACCAATTAGCTAGTTTGAAGTGGGTGAAGCTACGTTATTCGGGCCAAATCTTATACATCAACCTATGGAAAAGGTTAAAGTGATCCAACAATGGCTGGAGACAGCCCAAAGTAAACACAAATCATATGCAAAATTTTATAAGAAGGGGGCTAGATTTTGCAATCGGTGATTGGGTATTCTTGAAGGTGTCACCAATGAAAGGGGTAGTGAGATTTGGTAAGAAAGAAAAACTAAGTCCAGGTTCTATCAGCCCATATAAGATTATTCAAAGTTTTGTACAAGTTGCTTATGAGTTAGAGCTACCCCAAGAGCTCTCAATAGTTCATTCAGTATTTCACGTCTCAAAGCTTCAAACGTGCATCAAAAATCCATCTCATATTACTCCTACTAAAGATGTACAAGTTACAAAATATCTCACTTATGGAAAAATACCTATTACTATTCTAGATCAAAAATTTAAGAAGTTAAGGTATAAAGAAATAGCTTCTGCAAAAATACTTTAGAGAAAATAGCAAGTAGAATAGATCACATAGGAAGCTAAAGGAGTGATGAAATAAACGTACTCCCATTTATTGGAATACAAAGAGAAAGTCCAAGATGCTGAATTGGACCAATAACAAGTATAATATATAAGTACTATTTGATAACAGGAATAATAATCTTAGGCTAGAGCTTTTTTTGGTTGGATAGTTATGCTAACACTTGAGGACTACTGTTCCTAAGGGGGGGAGGATGTAACACCCCATATTTTGCATGTGCTTGCTCTATTTATATGGAACATGGTATAGCCTTGTGGTATAGGCAACAAATTAGATTTGTTATGTGAGTGTGGATGGTGTAGATGGAGTTTTAGATACTGCCCATACGTTTTAATATGACGCGACCAATTAACATCAATACAACTATTTAACTTTGAATGGTAAGCTCATCAAGTTGCCTATAACAACAACTATCATTCAAGTATAAAAATGGCACCATATGAAGCTTTGTATGGAAGAAAGTGCAGATAACCAATTAGGTGGTTTGAAGTGGGTAAAGTTGCATTGTTATGGCCATATCTTATAAATCAAGCTATGGAAAAGGTTAAAATGATCCAACAACAGCTAGAGATAGCCCAAAGTCAACACAAATCATATGGTAATATTAGAAGAAGGGGACTAGAGTTTACTTTCGGTGATTGGGTATTCTTGAAGTTATCACCAATGAAAGAGGTAATGACATTTGGTAAGAAAGAAAAACTAAATCCATGTTAGATAGGACCATATAAGATTATTCGAAGGTTTTCTCCAAGTCTCTTATGAGTTAGATCTATCCCAAGGGCTCTCAACCATTCATCTAGTATTTCATATATCAATGCTTTGAAAATGCATTGTATATCCATCTTATATTACTCCTACTAAAGATGTAAAAGTTATGGAAGATCTCACCTATGAAGAAATACCTATTGCTATTCTAGATTGACAAGCTAAGAAGTTAGGGAGTAAAGAAATAGCTTCTATAAAAGTACTTTGAAGAAACAAGGAAGTAGAAGAGATCACATGGGAAGCTAAAGAAGCGATGAAATCCAAGTTCCCCTATTTATTTGAATACAAAGAGAAATTCCAAGATGCTGAATTAGAGAAATAACAAGTAAGTATAATGTATAAATACTATTTTATAACAGGAATAATAAACTTAGGCTTGAACTTGTTTTGGATGTAAAACCCTGTATTTTTTCTATACTTGTTCTATTTATATGGAACTTGGTATAGACATACCGTATAGGTAACAGAAGAGACTCTTTATACGAGTGTTGATAGTGTAGATGGAGTTCTAGATACTAACCATACGTTTAAATGTGACACAACCAAGTTAACATTGATACAAATATTTAACTTGTAATAGTAAGCTAAAAATTGAATATAAAGTTTAAAATGACCAAGTATATACAAGTTTTAAGTTTGATTAAAGGGATTAAGAATTGAAAATGGAGTAATTTGTTGAGGTTATTGCTTGACATAACTAAGCTAGTAGGTGAGTCACCTACTTGATTTATATGAGCCAAGTTAATTGACTAAATACGTGGATCAGATTTAGGCCTTTATTAGTATACTTATTTTGGCCCAAATTAAGTAAATGAGGAAGGAAATAGAGAAAAGGCCCAATAATTAAATCTTCCAAGGCCTAATTTAATTGACACCAAGAATGGATCAAGCAAGTAGGTGCATCACCAACTTTAATCTTTTGAGGAGTTTGATTTCCTTAAGTAGGTGCATCACCGACTTAGACCAATTTGAAAATTTTGTGGTCCCAAATACAACTAAATAGATAGCCAAAATAGGGCCTTTATAAAACCAAGTTGTTGGTCATTTCCTTTTATTTATAAGTCACAAAAAAGATTATATTTTACAAATTCTCTCTACTTTCTCTCAAAAAACAAGGAGCACTCCTATATTTTCTTCTAGGGTTCTTGAAGAAACCCTACCCTTTGCAAGCAAAGGTAAGTGAAAACCTTAAGATTTAGCTTAATTCTCCCATAGAATATAGAAATAGAGAAAAGACCCAATACTTAAATTTTCGAGGACAAATTTAATTGAGACCAAGAATGGATCAATCAAGTAGGTGCATCACCAACTTTGATCGTTTGAGGAGCTTTATTTCCATAAGTAGGTGCATCACCTACTTGGACCAATTTGACAATTTTTCGATCCCAAATGTAGCTAAATAGATAGCCAAAATAGGGCCTTTATAAGGCCAAGTTGTTGGTCATTTTCTTTTATTTATAAGTCACAAAATAAATTATATTTCACAAATTCTCTCTATTTTCTCAAAAACAACAAGGAGCAGCCCTATATTTCCTTCTAGGGTTCTTGAAGAAACCCCACCCTTTGCAGGCAAAGGTAAGTAAAAACATTAAGGTTTAGCTTAATTCTCTCAAAGAATATTAGGAAAACATGCTATTCATGCTTAATTATAAGTCCATGGCTGAATATAAAATAAGCTACCTGCTCACATTTCTTTGTTATTAAGATACCTCTTTTCTTCTTTGGTCTAACGTGTGAAGGAAAGTTGAAGTTCTTGAGGAGTCCAAAATTAAAGGATAGTTTGTAGAAAATTGAGGTAATATGACTGCTCTATTTTTTCCTCCTTATATACGAGTTTGGGGAAAAATTAAGGATGTGTTGATATTAAGAAACTCAGGGGATGATGAGTTCAATATTTGATTTCTACGATGAAAGGAAATTTAGGGATATTTGGTGGACTGCTTCATGTGGAAATTTTGGGGGCAGCAAGGTTGATGTTGCGAAAGGTGTAATTGGTTTGTATCAAAATATAGAATAAGGGTGTGGTGGTACAGCACTGAACTAATGGTCGTATAGTTTGTTGCCCAGTCTATTTTATGCATTGTTTGGAGGGTCTAAGGAATCCAAAGTTATTTTGGGGATCTTAAAAGAATATGTATGGTATGTGGATATAATTGGAGGAGAAAATGGTTATAATAGCACTCCTAATTGATAAATTAAGGGCTTATTGCTCGGCTACTGTTTTGGTTAAGTTAAGTATCCCAAATGTGTCAGTTGGTTACTAATACTAGTTTTTCAATATACTTTATTATAGATAAGCAATTCTAAAGTGGAAAATTAATTGGGTTAACGTTGGAGTTGTACGACCAAGTATGTAAGGCTACTCTATGTCGTATTCTTTAACATGAAATCCAACACTTTTGGTACAAAGTAAGCTTCTAAAGATTACCCATAATAAATGATACTTAGTAGCAACACATGATCTCCTATCTATCTAACAGCCTTGTTCCCACTCCCTACTATGTTAAAATACCTCTCTACATTCTTATTATTGTGTTTATATTTTTACATTCTCTAGAAAGTCTTAAGAGGAATCCTTATGTCAAATAAGACCCGTTTGTTATTTTTACCTCCTTAACATTTAATTTGTGTACAATCCACTCTATACATCATTGTCGCTGCATTTAAGTGTTTATTCACATGTCTCTTATTGGTAGATTATTGTTCAAAGGTACAAAAATTATATGACCACCAAAGTAACAATATTAAAGGCTAAATAAACTAAGTAACACAAATTATAATTAAACGGGTGGCATCTCCAGGGGATAAGCATATCATGGACCGATCCTGATACCATTATATATGGGTGGTAGCTCAGGGTAAAAAGACTATCATGGGCCGTTCCCAATCTATTTATATATGGGTGGCAGCTTAGGGGCATAAGCCTAGCAAGGGTCGATTCCAATTTATGTATTTACCACTGATCACCTGGTCATTTGTATTATATAGATTACAAAATTATGAAGTAAGAAAGTTAAAATAAAGAAAAAAATGTATTTACCTGATCCCACATATATATCTAAAGGTGGTCTACTAGCACTATTTATATACTTGTACCTGATATATATTGAGCTCTTGTATTATGTATAGTACCTTTAGCCTTACATATTAAGTACATATTTTCATACTGACGTCCCTCATGGGATACCTATATTTCATGTTGCAGGAAAAGGTACTTTAGTTAATACACCTCCCTAGTAGGAGCAAGGATATCTAGTGACTATTGGTGATCTCTAGATTGATTCAGGGCTTTCCAAGTTTGTTCTATATATTTTGGTACTGTACAGTAGTTAAGAGTATGGCGGGGGGTTGTCTCGACCTTAGCGATGTGTCTATGTATATTTTATAGGCTTTGTAGACCAATGTAAAATTAAGAATGGCAGTGTCTTTTCCCTTAGATGTTATGGCCTCAACGGCCAAGTCTTGTATATATAATTTTATTCTTGCTCGTGTGGTTGTTCTCATCAATGTATTGTATCATATTTGGTAGCATCTTTGGTTACATGTATGAGATATACAGGGTCATAGGTTGGTTCTCTGATCCTTTATGGCTATGGGTGTCTGTCTTCCCCAATGGGATTTAAGGTATGACTAAAGTGGTATCAGAGTAGGTCATCCTAAGGAGTTAACAAAGTTGTTTTTACATAGAGTCTTATTTATGAGCGTGCTTTGCACCACATCTATAAATAGAAGGCTATGGGACATTTAGGGGTTGTCTCTTCTTATTCATATCTTAGATCGTGCAATAGGGCCCAAGTTGTAGGTGAAGTCATATTTATCCATTAAATATATTTTTATTTCTCATTATAGTAAAGATGTCGGTTTCAAGAAGGAATAAGAATACTGGTAAGCAAGTAGATGTGGCTACCATAAAAGGGACCAGCAAGTCCCTACCTAGACAAGCTAATCAAAGTGAGTGTTAAGCTCAGTTTGTATCACAAACCTCTTCTACTCCTTCATCACTTAAAGAGATAAGAAGGGGAAAAACAGTACTCTTAGAACCACTTATTAATGCTACTGAGAAAGATCTAAGGAATGTGGATAAATTTCTAGCTTGTATAGTTGTTGGACAAGCTCAAGGACAAGTTATTCAAACCATAAGTTCTGATGGTGAAGATATGGAAACTAGACTACGGACTCAGGATTTTCTTAACATGGATCCTCCCACATTCACTGAATCAGATCTTAATAAAGACCCAAAGGACTTCTTTGATCAAATCCTAAGGGCTCTAGATATCAAGCATGTATCGGGTAAAAAGGCAATTGAGCTTGCAATATATAGATTAAAAGGAGAGGCAATATTTTGGTATTAAGACTAGAGATGATCTGGGGGTATTGATGCACCTTCTTCTAGTTAGAAAGAGTTCAAAGAGGCCTTTTTTGATCATTACCTTCCATTTGAGATTTGAGAGGTCCGTGCAGATTAGTTCTTGAATCTTTTCAAAGAAATATGAGCGTGAGGGAGTATAGCCTATGGTTTAACTCTTTGGCTAGGTATGATCCTAATGTAGTAGCTACTATAGATGATAGAGTTCATCGATATGTGTATAGATTGGATCCATATCTGGTTAGAGATTATATTATTGCTACTTTGAAGAAATACATAGACATAACAAGGATACAAGCTTTTGCATAAAAAATGGAGGATCAGTGGCAAAGAAGAAGAGTACAAGAATTAGAAAGAGGGTATTCCAAGTGTTCCAAATCTATGGGGCAGTTTATGGCATCCTAAGGAGAGTTTAGGCCTCTATTTTCTAATAGACACCCTAGGTCATTATCTTTTTATTCTACAGCTAGTGCTCCATCATGATTTCAAGGGTCTAAGTTTAATCAGTTTGGGAAAAGAATTGAGAGTCAGAGTTCACGAGCAGCGGGGTATCAAGAGAAAAGGAATATAAGCCAATTAAAACCTCTTCAGCAACCATATCGACAATATGGAAAGCTTTATATAGGTGCATGTCGGTGTGAGACAGATGTTTGCTTTTGGTGTGGTATATTGGGGAATATGATGAGAGAATGCCCTTAAAGGGCATAAGTGGTATGACATGACTTACTAGATGATCCATTGAACCATTACCATTAGTGCCTTCTTTGGTAAGGGTGTACAAACTATAGGTCATGGTAGAGATGTTAAAGGAGCAACTAGTTCTAGTGGAGTTCAGAATCGTACATATGCTCTAGCGGATCGAAAAAATTTAGAGACTTCTCCAAATATAGTTACAGGAACATTTTCCATCTTTTCACATAATGTATATGCATTAATTGATTTGGGTTCTACATTATCATATGTCACTCTATTGGTTGCTGGAAAGTTCAAAAGAATATCAGAATTACTAGTTAAGTCGTTTGAAGTTTCAACGCCGATTAGTGAATCTATTATATCTAGGAGGCTGTATCAAAATTGTATAATAACTATTTATGGTCGTGATATAATGGCTGACCTTGTTAAGTTTGCAATGGTTGATTTTGATGTTATTATGTGTATGGACTGGTTGGCTTCTTATTATGCCACAGTAGATTGCTGAACTAAGAGGGTGCATTTCTATTTTCCAAGAGAGGTAGTGCTTGAATGGAGGGGTAATATTTGTGTGCCAAGAGGTAAAATTATTTCTTATATTAGGGAAAAAGGGATGATTTCCATGGATTACATATATCATCTATTTAGAGTAAAGGATACAGGTGTGAAACTATTCAAATGGTAAATAAATTTCCCAATGTATTTCCTAAAGATCTTCAAAGTTTGCCCACAGAATGAGAAATAGAGTTTGGTACTGATGTGATTCATGGTACTCAACAAATCTCAATTTCTCTGTGTAGAATGGCCCCAGCAAAATTATGAGTGTTGAAAGAGGAATTAAAAGACTAGCTAGAGAAATGATTCATAAGGCCTAGTATGTCCCCTTGGAGTGCACCAGTGTTATTTATACATAAGAAAGATGGCTCATTGAGAATGTGTATTGAATACCAGCAATTGAATAAGGTGACTATTAAGAATACATATCCGCTTCCAAGAATTGATGATTTATTTGATCAGTTACAAGGCAACAAGTGTTTCTCAAAGATTTATTTAAGGTTGAGTTACCACCAAGTGAGGGTCAAAGAGAATGATATACCCAAGACAACTTTTCAAATGAGGTATGCTCATTTTGAGTTTATACTCATGTCCTTTGGGCTAACAAATGCACCCGCAACTTATATGGATTTGATGAATAGAGTGCTCAAGCCATTCTTAGATGTGTTTCGTGATAGTCTTTATTGATGATATTCTGGTTTATTAGAGATCAAAGGAGAACATTTCCAGTCATTTATGATAGGTATTACAGATTCTTTTTGCTCATAAGTTATATGCAAAGTTCTTTAAATGTGAGTTTTGGTTAAAATCTGTGGCATTCTTGGGTCATATTTTATCTAATGAAGGAATAAAGAAAGATACTCAAAAGATAAAAGCTGTGAAGAAGTGGCCAAGACTTACAATACCTAGGGAGATTCATGGTTTCTTTTGGTTAGAAGGTTATTATAGAAGGTTCGTTGAAGCATTTTCTTCAATATTTGCAGTTTTAACAAATCTAACACACAAAGCATCCAAGTTCAAATAAAAGAATGCTTGTGAAAGGAGTTCCTAAGATCTGAAGAATAAGTTGTCTTCTAAACCCATATTAGTACTTCTAGAAGGAACAAAAGGGTATGCAATGTATTATGATGCTTCAAGAATTAGAATAGGATGTGTGTTGATGCAACATGGTAAAGTAATAGCATATTCCTCAAGAAAATTGTGGACACATTAGAAAAATTATCCTACATATGATCTTGAGCCAGCAGCGGTTATATTTGCTTTAAGGATATGGCTCCACTACTTGTATGGGATTCATTTGACATTATACTAACCATAAGATTTTTCAATATATCTTTACCTAGAAGGAACTAAACTTGAGCTAGCGAAGGTGGCTTAAACTATTAAAAGATTATGATGTTGATATCTTGTATCATCCGTGGAAAGAAAATGTGGTAGCTGATGCATTAAGTCGTAAGGCTATAGTGAGCACTTATGCGTAGTTTATGAAAATACAAGAGATTACTAAAGATCTACACCAGCTAGAAAATTTAGGGGTTCACCTTCTTGAAGCTCCGTAGAAGGGGCTTATCGTGCATAATACAGCAGAATCTTCATTAGTAGCTGATGTAAAAGAGAAGCAATATGCATATCCTATTATATTACCATTTAAGTAGAATGTACAATGTGGTATGACAAAGTCATTTGAGCTTACACAAGAGGGAGTGCTTCGATGCTAAAATAGATTGTGTGTGCCTAATGTAAATTGACAAAGAAAGAGGATTATGATAGAGGCACATCATTTAAGGTATTCCATTCATCCAGGGTCAACTAAAATATATCATGATTTGAAAGAAATTATGATATGAGACGAGATTTGTAATATGAGTGTTGATGTTGTAGATGGACTTCTATATACTGCCCATATGTTTTAATGTGATGCAACCAAGTTAACATCGATACAACTATTTAACTTGGAATAGTAAGCAGGTATTTGAATCTAATGTTTTAAGGGACCAAGTATGTAAAAGTTTTAAGTTAGATTAAAGGAATTAAGGACTGAAAATGGAATAATTTGTTGAGGTGCTTGCTTGATATAATTAAGCTAGTAAGTGAGTCACCTACTTGAGTTACATGAGCCAAGTTAATGGACCAAGTCCATGGATTAGATTTGGGCCTTTATTAGTATACTTATTTGGTCCCAAACTAAGTAAAAGTGGAAGGAAATTGAGAAAAGGCAAAATACTTAAATCTGCGAAGGCCTAATTTAATTGAGCCCAATAATTGATCAAGCAAATAGGTGCATCACATACTTTGAACTTTTGAGCAGCTTGATTTTCTTAAGTAGGTGCATCACCTACTTTGACAAATTTGACAATTTTAATGTCCAAAATACAGCTAAATATATAGCCAAAATTGGGCCATTTAAGGCCAAGTTACTGGTCATTTTCCTTTATTTCTAAGTAATGAAAAATATTACATTTCACAAATTCTCATTACTTTATTTAAGACAATAAGGAGCAGCCCTATATTTCCTTTTAGGGTTCTTGAAGAAACCCCACCCTTTGTAGGCCAAGGTAAGTGAAAACACTTCAGGTTTCTTGAAATTTTTCATCTCGAATTGTATTCTCCCGAAAGGAATGGTGAAGTTGAAAACCTAATATTTTAAATCTTTGTTGTATATTTGTGATTATGAATAACTAAATTCATAAATTCTTGACAATTATGATATGATAAAATAAGTTCATGTTAGTTACTTTATAGTAGAATTATTCAAAGAATAGCATGTGAAGAAGTTTATTAGAAAAGTGGAAAAGGAGAAAAATCCCTAAGAACTATGCCATCCTAAAGGTGAAACCGGTGAGGCAAGAAAGCCGTGATAGGGAAGTAGCCAGAGTAGAGGCGCTGTTTAAGGGAAAAGTATCCAGATTACCATGCTAATAGTGACCGAAGAACATGTTATTTAAGAATAATCTAGTATATAGTAATCTAAAATGATCATATTTTGTATGTGTATGATTGAAAGTAATATTTTGAAAAAGCATCATATGAAAAGTGAATACTTATTTTTCTAACGAAATAGTAGATAAATTCAAAATACTTGTTTTGTATGTACTTAAGGATATAAAAATTGTAGATATAAAAAAACATATTGGAAAAATATTTGATAAATATTTTATGACTAGAATAAATTACATACCACACCTACCTACCTATTCTTACAAATACTTACATACCAAAAGTACACATCAATCATGATAAATTATGTATATTTAGAATATTGGAAAATGGATATGAAAAATATACAATTAATAGAAAAAATAATGAAAACAAATCTAGAAAAGTATATGGGAACTAAAGATATAAAATATATAGAATTCCCTAATGAAAATATACAAGAATTATTAAGGTTAAAATAAACAACTAATAAATACTATGATAAAATAATTAATTACTAAAATCCAATTCCAAGTTATCCAAGTAGTTCATAGAAACCTAAGCATAATATGAATAACATGACAAGTTATATATCCGATGAAACTAAGATACTTGTTTTATATATCATAAAAAACTTAGAATTAGAAGACATAGAGAAAATAATATGGGAAAAATATTTGATTTTGAAGATGAGTTACTAAGTACTAATTGGATAGAAGATGAATTAGAAAATATAGATTTCTATGGTAGAAATAATTCAGATATTTATTATTCAGATAGATATTATAGAGATTAAGAATGCTAGAGAATATTCAAAGAGTTTGAGAAAAACAAAGTTGGCTATATGAAGAAATTAATTATAGAAACCAGCTTGGAAAAGGAAGAGAACAATTAAAAGAGAGATTAATTTGGTTAAATAAAACCATAAAACAACTAGAATTAAAAGACAGTTTAGAATATGATTTAGACATAAAATTATTTATAGACGAAAAAGATAGGATAATTAACGAAATAGATAACCTAGAATTTAATATCAGATATAGTACAATTAGAATAAATTATTACAAAAAAAATTGTAGTATCACAACTACTTTAGGATAAAATGATAGACTATGAGTATTTAAAATATTGGAGACAAGATATGAAAGAAATAAGATTAACAGAAATACTTATAAAAGAGAATTTAATTGAATATTTTAGAACAAAAGATATAGAATATTTAGAATACCTCCAAAAAATATACAATTACAAAGGCTAAGAGAAAAACTAAAGAACATTACAGTAAAACATTTAATCAAATACCATCCAATCACCCCCAAGATATGAACATACATTAAATTTGAATCTAAGTCCCCAAAGAAAATGCAAATCAAATAAAGAAAACACAAAAATGCTTGCCCACATGGCTGTTCTCATTGATACATTGTATCATATTTGGCAGAGCCTTTGGTTATCATATTTACATGCATGAGATGTACAGGGTTATAGGTTTGTGCTCTCATGCCTTTATAGCTACGGGTATCTGTCTGCCCTAATGGAAATTGAGGTATGACAACCATAGTATTTAGTACATTATGAACTAAAAGAGCTTATATGAGGTAGCGTAGATGGATTGAGTGACTGAAGGATTATGAAATCACTATTCTATACCACTGAAGTAAGTCAAATATAGTAGTGGATGCCTTGATCTAGATAGTAGTGTATAGGGGTATCTTGGCCTTCATTTTACTTTCTCATAGACCATTGGCTTTGGCCATCCATCCTTTTGCCAACATGATAGTTTGTCTTGATATTTGTGGCGTTAAAAGAATTCTTACTAGTTTTTAGTTTAGGTCTATATTATTGGAGAAGCTAGAGAATAACAAGCTTTGTGGCATTCAAGATAAGATGATAAGATGAGTCTAGGAGGACTACCTAAGATTTAGATGATATTTTGAGATTTAATGATTATTTTTATGTTACAAGGGTCGGAGATTCTATTTAGCTGATACTTTGAAAAACTTGTAACTCAAGATATTTTATTCACTGAGGTGCAGCATAGATGTATAGTGATCTAAGGCAACATTATTGGTGTAGTGATATGAAGAAAGATGAATAAGTGTTTATGGGTTGATTCCTTTATTGTCAACAGATGAAGGTTGAGCATCTGAGATCAGGTGGATCATTTTAGAGGCTAACTATTCATTAGTAGAAATAAAAGTGGATCACTATGGATTTTATAGGTAGTTTGCCTTACATTTCTTGTGGTTTTGATAGCATTTAGGTAATCATGGATTAATTGACCAAGTCTACCCATTTCATCACTCTTTAGACTTTTTTTAGTGATGAGAGGTTGGCTAATAACTATATTCAAGAGATGGTTCTGCGTCATGGAGAACCTACATCTATTATCTCTAATAGAGGATCTTAGTTCGCTTCTATCTTTTAGAGGACATTTAGGAGGATTTAGGTACCCATGTTAATGATAGCACAACTTTTTATCCCTAGACCAATGTGCAGTCAAAGTGGACTATACATATTTTTTAGGATATGTTCCATTCTTGAGTTTTGTATTCTGGAGGTCAGTAGGACTAATTTTAAACTTTAGCAGAGCTTTCTTAATATAATAATTTCCATTTATGTATTTAGATGGTATCATTTGGGGCATTGTATGAAAGGCATTGCTGATCTTTTATTTGTTGGTTTGATACTTCTAAGGATAGGCCCCATGGTATAGATTTTTGTCATGTTACTTTGGGTTAGGTTCAGGTAATTCAGGATAGGCTATGGGAATCTCTGAGCAGGAAAAAGATTTATGTTGATAATAGACTTTGTGCCTTGAGAGACTTCATACCTTGAGGTTCAAGGTTGGATACTGGGTCTTTCAATGAGTATCACCCATGAAAGGCGTTATGAGGTTCAGGAGGAGGGTCAAAGTCATCCCTAAGTATATTTAATCATTTAAGATCCTTTAGATGGTTGAGGAGAAAGCATATAAGGTAGCTTTTCTTCCAGCCTTTTCAACCATCCATCCATTTTTATGTATCTATGTTGTGATGTCATATTTTGGATGAGTCTCACATTCTTTCGTAGGACTCAAATCAATTGAATGAGAGGTTGTCCTTTACAAAGAAGATTATGTCTCTTTTGGCTAGAGATGTCAGATGGTTGTGCTCTAGAGATATTCTTGTACTTAAGTATCAATGGAGACATCATCCAGTAGAGACTACCTAGGAGTCCAAGCATAATATGCACACCTAGTATCCCAACTTATTCAAGCCTTTAGGTACTTCATAATCCTTTACTTTTTCAAATTAAAGTCCTTTTAATAGTGGATGTTGTAATGACCTTTGAGGTTATTTCCCCTATTTTTGTCCTTTTTCTATATTTAGAGCATTCTTATTGCTCACCCAGGACATTTATGACATACTGGGATTGATATTTTATTGGTTGTTAAAACCATTTCCCTATTTTAAAGTTTTTAAAGTTGAGAAATTAGTCTCAGGCCAAAACTTAAGGTAACATCCTTGATAATATTTCTGATAGTCTCATTATCTTTGGAATGTATATGTTAATATAGGGGGGCCCTTGGTCTTGGTCTCGAGGCTTCCAAACTCATTTTGTGCTATTTGTTGTAATTTGGCTAAAATAGGCCCTTGGAGTGTGGGACTCACTTTATATAAAAAAACCTTAGATAGAAATTTTGATGGCAAAGTTGACTCTGTAATTCTAAATTATTTTAGGGTTGAATATTTCATTTGTTAGTGAAGTATTCCAAACCATACTCGAGCACCCATTTAGAGTCCATTAAGACTTGTTGAACTTGGTTGGTAGCAAGTTATCTGGTACAGTAGCTTTGGCAGCCAAGGGATCACTTTAGCAGTATCTGCTTTAGCAGCTGGGCTTCACTTTAGTAGAGGCCTCTTTAGTGGATCTTTGCCAGTGAAGTCCTGGTCGTTTCTACCAATTGTACTTTAGCATTGACTGCTTTAGTGATTATTTTGCCACTAAAATAGCCATCGGTGGTACTTATATATATATATATATACACATATGTATGTGTGTGTGTATCCTATTCCAAATAAGAAAGATCTGCTCCTAACACTATTATTTTTTGAAATATGTTGGATCATCTAAGGAGGATCCTAGTAAAATTCGTTAATAGGACTATTTGAATCTCCACTTTCTTCTAATAAGAGGTGTTTTGACCTTAGATTAAAGAGAAGGCTCCTAAAGTTATTGTTTCAGCCTTTGTAATACAATTTATTCCTTGAGAAAATTGATTTGAGCCCATATATAAATATATATATCTATATATATATATATATCACCCTCTTTATTTGTATGTTTTGATTCGAAGTATAATCCACAATTTTAGACTATTGTAAGCTTTGAATTTGTTAGACAAATGTATTTGAAGCTATGATTAGCTTGGTGATAGATTCTTAAGAGTCCTATCGTCATTATCTCCATAAGTTTCATTTAATTTCTAGATTAATTACTCATTTTGTTCCAAATTTCTCAATAGTGTTAGGACTAACTTATATAATATAGAGCTTTAAATTGGCTAAATTTATATGGAAAATATCCTAGAGCTCAATGGGATGTTGTGATAGTTTTAATTTCTTGATTCTATAAGCAGGTCTAATGTGGGATTTTTAGTCTACTTTCTGACTTGAAGTTTTATAGCAATATGGGTATTAGTTTTCTAATCTTGATGCATAAATTATTATTTTGATAGCATGGTAGCTCTTGGAGGCTTCTTAGAAGGAAAAGCTCTAGTATAGGGGATTCAGCGAGCATTCGATGACGTCTAGATTGGGATAACCTTACCCTTGTTTTAGATTGAGATAAAATGTGGCATTAGCAAATTATTTTGCTAGTGTTGGGTGGGTAGTTTTGGATTAGTTATTGTTTTAGCATTTTACATCTTATTTAGCTTGTTAAGGGTCCGTTACCTCTTACTATAGTGTATTATAATCCTTTTATGACTAGATTTGGTGCTTTTAGTATGTTAGGATGATATTAGGAAGTTCTAGATTAGACTTGGGTAGGCCCTAACTTTGATTCAGTTATTGAAACATCCTAGTTTTTACCCTTAGAAAATTTCTAGATTTTGACCTCTCTGGACATCATACGAATTGTGCTTACTTGTTATATGATATGGATATGGTTGGGAGTATTTGGTCGTTGATACTCAGTATGGTTTGGTTGGTTTTTGTCCAAGGTATGAATGGACATCATGTTAGTAGTATGTTAGGGTACGAGAAGTTTAATGCCAAAACTGTATGATGTCCTATGTTTAGCATAGATGATTCTTCCTAAGGTATGGTTCATGGGTACCAATCATATGATTGGTTATGAGTTCGACCATGATCTCGTATATTGGACAAAATTGGAGTCTAAAATTCTATCTACGGTACGAGTGGTGTGTACCACTCATATAATTAGGTTATGAGTTAGGGGGAGTCATAACCTCCAGCGCACCATTTTTTAGCTTTTAAGCTGAGAACATTTTGGATATTTTCCATCCCAAAACCCTTAAGTCCTAACATCTTATAACACATTGTAGCCTCTCATAACAAACTTTTAAAGTTCAAATTATTCCAAAAACTCTCTCTAAACACGTACTTGATGATTGGGCTAGCGTTTGTACAAAGTGCTCATCTAGAGGCTCAAGAGTCAAGTTCTTTTTGTGAATCTTCTTGTATAAGGCATATGAATCTTCTCTCATTGTTTGTTCTCAAATATCATGTATTTTAAATATTGACTATGGTTTATTAATGGTGGTTTAGAAAACCAATGTTAAGGGTTTTGTTGGATATTGTTTAGTATTATTTACTCTTGGTTTAATTGTGTTTATACTTGTTTTAATGATGGTTTTGCACATGTGGGTTCTTAGAAATTGTGATTTGACAATTGGGTCATGTTTAGCCCACTTGATGGTTTTCACTTGGGTTTGGTCTTGATAAAGGTATGCCTTCAATATGTTTGTGAATATGTCTAAGAGGACAAACTATTCACATAATGAATTGGGTTTTGCACTAATGCTTGGTACAAGAATGCAAATTAAGGATGAATGATTTTGTAGAGGTATTGATGACAATAAATTTAGTTGAAATGTGTTTTTAACTAAGGCATTGGTCTAATGAATGTGAATAGTTGGTAAATGATTTTGTAAAGGCGTTGTTGGCCATGTAATGATTTCATGGTAACCTTGGTGGTTTAATTGGATAAAAGGATTTGAGTCCTTAAGCATTAAATTGATTTACGTCTATATTTGATAATGGGTTTAAGTCCCTCAATTTTTAATTGAATTGATGGATTTGTATAGACAATGGGTTTGAGTCTCAAAGTCGAATGATAATGGGTATGGCATATTGTACTTGCAAGTGGGGTTGGTATGACGATACCAATGGGGTGCCTTCGGTATGTAATTAGACTAATAGTTGAATGTATGTGTAAAGAATGCTTTAATTGGGATTTAAAGTAGAATGTGTAACCAGTCTGTGTAAGTTGGTTCCAAAGAACTAACACTCAAAATCGTGCTAGCCGGTGCAGGTATCTATATGATCGGGAGGTTCGAGTCCCCCAAATGAATATATGAATAGGAGGTTCAAGTCCCCCATATTATATATATTGGTGCTATGTCACCTTAATCATTTGGGTGGTTTGATTCCCCCATATAGGCATATACGGTTATGGATATTCTCTAGTTCATGCGGCTACGTGCACTGGGCCCTAGTAGTTAGGAGAGAGCTAGGCCCATATAGCTCGTGGGTGCCTTGAATAATGATGGTTATTCTACATAGACCAGGTTAATTATTTCAAAGTTTATGCTAATCTTGTTTCCTATCCCTGTATGGTGTATATATATATCTATATCTATATATATGTATGTATTATCACATTAGCTGTATGCATTGGTTGATTTGTTTTGAACTGTTGGCATTATTTTATCCTTACCCTTAAGTTACATGTTAGGGCTCTAACTGCTAACCATCCTTAAATGTTGTATCCCTACGTGATGCGGGTATTGGCCATACAATCACACCTCCTGCTCAATGACTTAGACTCGGAGATAGCTTGTGTTGACATGAAGTGGTGAGATTCCATATGTTGGAAGGATCCATTTCTTGCTTTGAGATTCTTGTCTTGATTGGATTAGATTTGGATATTGGTTTTTGCTATGATCTGAAGCGTGTCTCGAACGGATATTCTGGTTTTGTTTTAGAGGCTTTGTATGGATAGACTGTGGACTTTGTATGTTATGTAATAGTTATGAATTTGATTATTGAATTATGGTTTATTGATTAGTTGGATTGGGTATCGAGGGTGATCTCTAGTCCTTGATGAACTTGAGATGCGCAGTATGACAAGGCCCTGGTTTGGGTCATGTCAAGTTGGTAATAGAGCCTAGGTTTATGGTTAGTTTGGTTTTTACAAAGCTATGTCACATAGAGTCTCTTTTATGGGTATGTAGCATGCCATACTTATAAGACAGAGGCTATGAGACATTTAGGAATGTTTCACTTTCTTGTTGTCTTACTTTGACCTATAGAGTTTAAGGTCTTAAATCCTTCTGATTTCAGTTTGCTCATCTTTCAGATCATGCCTCTAAGAAGATTTGATATGCATACAAACTCTTCTATCCCAACTGAGGACAATGTGGATGGAGATCGTCCAATTTTAGAAATCCAGAACCGGTGAAGGGCCGCAACATCAGATTATCCTCAAGGGGTTCTTCCTGTCCCTACTTTTGAGGGTGATAGTAATACTCAGTCACCTCAAAGGGATGCCACAAATTTTGAGTTATGCGTCTCTATTACCCCGTTGACTCATTTGGTAGGTTCTCAGTCTGAGCATGGTACTTTTGTTACTCCATCTTTTGAGGCCACAAGGGTTTGCCAGTTCATTAGGTTGCATCCTCCTATATTTATGGGTACTATGGTTGAGGAGGATCCTCAATGTTTCATTGATGAAATGGAGAAGATCATCCGTGTTATGCATGCTTTGGAGGTTAAAGTTCTTGAGTTTGCTGCCTAACAAATGAAAGATGTGGTATAGCAGTGGTACAATGAGTGGGAATTGTTGAAAGGATAGGATATTGGTTCTACCTTGTGGGAGGATATCTCTAGTGCTTTTCTGGACCATTTCTTTCCTCAGGAGTTGAATAAAGCTAAAGTGGAAGAGTTTGTAAATTTGAGGCAATGTAGGTAATAACGCTCAACTTACACGTCAATTTATATACAAGACAGTTGTTGTCAATATATTTACCCAACTATGAGTTGGTGTCGAATCCACAACGAACAATATGAGTGACGATTGAGTAAATTCAAATAAAAGTTGCTTTCTAAATTCAAACCTATGGCTCAAAATGGTATGGGGATTCTCAATCTTTTCAAAAGTGAAAGTAATTCTTAGGATTCTAAAGGACTAATTTGAGACTAAAAATAACTAGAGTATAATGAATTAAAATGGATCTTGAGACTATGAATTCCTAGGGGCAAATTATGCATGGGATCATGATGATTCTGTGCAAATTCGAATCGTTGATGAGGTGGTAGGCTATGTTTAAGGTCTTTGAGGCTAGTTTTCAACAAAACCCCAAAGATGTCACTCATTGACCCTTTTGAGTACCTAACGAGTGTGTCAATTAAAGCCACACAATACCTCAATTGGGTATCCCCATTTTTAAGATGATACCTATGGCATAGTCAACCTCCTAATCACCCTTATGTCTAAGATAGTTACAAATTGGCAAGACATACCCATAAATTATCTACTATTCCTTTGGTTCCCACATCCCTCTTTCAAGGATGAGTTGCGTTCTTAAAGTTCACTCAACCCTCTCTTTTAAGGATGGTTTGAGCTTTCAAAAGCTTGGGATATTCATCCATCAAACATATTTTGGTATTTGGGGGTTTCACCCAAAAATCCCAACTAATTTACTCAAGCAATAGTAGAACCCATATCACAAACTAGTAAATTCTCAAATAAATCAAATCCCACACATATTTACACCCTACTCTAGTATAATCCCAAGAGGTAGATCTAGCACATCATAAGGATAATGAAATAATTGTACCAAGATGTCCATCAAAGTTATTCATAAGAAAAGAAAGTGAGGACAAACCACACTTTAGACTTAAATGAATCTTCCAAAAACAAAGTCAAATCTACACTTTAAATCTCCTCTAATTTAATCTTGTCTCAAATTAGTGTAAATTTAAGCTCGAAGCTCGAAGAAAATACAAAAACCCTAAACTAAGGATGGGAGGTAGGGTTGTAGAATGATGGATATCTAATGAGGGTTTTGACCCTTTTTTGTAAGAATTAGGATCGGCAATGTAGAATGATAATTTTTCCCCTAGTGAGAAATCTCACGATACCGTGATCACGGCTCTACGATTGCTGCATTCTTCACGCGATCGTGTCCTTCTAACTTTCTTGACTTACCGCGATTGTGATGGCCACCCCGCGATCATGATACCTGAGGCCCAGCCTACACAATTTTCCATCTTTTGAACTTATTTTCCCTTTTGGTTCTTTTTCAACTCATTTTTCTTCTTTTCATCTTAGCAATTTTTATACCTGTAAAACATAGGAATTAGTGTGTTTAAATCACAAAATAGTTTCATTCAAACAATTAGAGCATAGTAGTGTGCGCTAGTTCGAATATCGATGAGTGGAAAATTCACCACTCATCAACATCCCCAACATAAATCTTTGTTTGTCCTCAAGCAACACTACTTCCTTTCATATGAGACAATGCAATTGTGTGCCAAAATTTTATTTATCAATAATCCCAATTACATCAACTTGATTGCTACCATACATAGCTCTTCACACATAGGAAAAGTCAATTTAAAGACACCCCTCAACGTGAAATACAATTTTCAAAGATGCACAAGACTCTAAAGAACAACCATGCAACAATCACTAATACTCTAGAAATTACTCACCTTTTGACCTAACCACATTATACTCCTTTTTGGCTCATTTTTTGGGAGATGAAAAACTCACCCACCTAAACTTTTTCACATGCCTCATCACAATAAAGAAAATTCAACATACCAAGTAACCAAGTAGGCAACAAGGAATTTAAGTGCTAAACACTCCCTCTCTCAAGAACTCTCGATGCTACCAAGTACCATACCATAGGATTGACCTTATTTTCTATCTCCACTATGATAAAAGTACTTGGTTGGAGATCTCAAAGGACTTTTTCATCTTGTAATGTAGGTTCAGGGGGAATGGGTAGGATATCATTTAGGAACAAAGTTACTATACTCTCCTTGAAGAACTACATCACTTTCACACTATTCAATCCAACTTTTGACTATGGGTCACTTCTCTTTGTTTTCTCTCTTTACGTATGTGCCTATTTTTGGCTTTCTTGGTTCACCCACTTTCTTTTCATTTATTTTTCTTGCATCACTCATGCTTTTCTATCCTTTGTTAGATTCTTTGTTTTTCTTTTCCATTTTCTCTTAATTATTAAGCTCATAAGCACTTACTTACAACTTTGTGGCCCAACATTACCTCTTCCAATTTTACCACCCCCAACTTAGGATTTTAGCCTCATGTTGCACTTGTAAGTTCAAAAAGGGTAGGGTTTAAAAGATTAAATTTGAAAGGCTCACGACCTACATTGTGTTTTTCAAAAAAAGTTTCAAAGTTTCAAAATGGGTAACTAGGGATAACATCTATGTCGAGTACACCTTTTAGGCTAAAGTGGACTTCCATTGTCACAAGAATGGCCTAAGATCAGATCCCCAACAAAATACAATCAAAATTATCTTTGAGAGACTAATGGGGCAAGTTCTATATGGTACAAGTATACATGAGATTCATAAAAATAAGCTCACCGTATATGGCATGTAAATTCATCAAGGAGGCTCAATTGCACATCCTGCTAGAGATAAAATTAGAATATCTACCAATTTTCACAAGTCAAAATTTGGAGTTACCAAAAGAGAAAATGAATTATTAAAATGTCGCTCATGTCCATGCCCTTGACTTTCAAAAAAATTTTGATGGAGGGGGATTTTCAATTGCACCATGCATAATTTGCTAACTGTGGCAACAACCTAAGTCTTGGTCTCATATTTTGCTTCATACGGGAAAACTAACCATATGGCTACTCGAACTTCACTAATGGTATGAGCATAATCCCAAATCAACAATGTCATAGGTATTTAGAATTTTCCTTGCATTTATAGCCATGATGCTACGGGTTCTCAGACTTCCCCTACACCTGTGGCTTAATACCCCATCACGATGAGTTTTCCTTAAGAATGTCTTTACTCAATATATAAAGGTAAAGGATCGCCAAACAATTATTAAAAGAAGAAGACAACAAAAAAATAAAAACAATCGACTTCACAAAATTCCCATGCTTCTCATCAACTAAGTTCATGTATTGCAAGTCAATGTGTACACACAAGGATAGGGCCGCAACCCCCAACTATAAGACTTGTAGTAACCTCACTACACAACATAAAAGCATAAGAAGATTTAAAGGGATCCTTAAAACTATGTCAATTACCATGTTTAATGCTAAACACAAAGGTATGATCGCAGCCTGATTGGTGCAATCTCGATACCGCGATCACTGTCCTCAATACGCGATCACAGTAACTGAGGCCATCTACTCCTCTGTTTTGCCCTATTTTTCTACATAACTGCTACACTTCAAAACTTGGTTTTTCCTTGTTTTTAGCTTTCAACCTATCCCAAGCACCTACAAAGCATTAAAATTTTGTGACTTATTTAAAAAGAAATGACATAAACATAAAAATGATGGGTTGCCTCCCATCAAGTGCTTGTTTTAACGTCATGACACGATGTCTTTTTAATTCTCATTTATGTATCCACTTAGAGAATTTGAACATTTTGCACAACTTTTGATCAGTCAATCTCTAAGGCACTCATGGAAAAAGTAATGGCATGGTGATACATCCTCAATCACTATAATTTGAAGACTTAGAACGTTTACCCAATTTTGCATCAAAATTCCATGTGGGATGATTGGGCAATGATGAGAGCATTAGAAGGCCACTACTTGGACATCAGTATTTAAGCTTCTTGGCATTCAAAATTTGGGCTTTAGCATGCCTATTTGGAAGGTCAAACTCCAAAATATAAGAAACTTGTTCCTTCTCTCCAATATTCATCACTTTCTTGGGTGGATTGACTTTCATCAAATCCACCAAGCATAATATTGAAAAGTCGATAAAATGGGGCCTTTTCCTTAATTTCGGAGTTGTGTTTCATTAGTTATCTTTACTTCAAAATGGGCTAGTCTTCATAAGGAATTTGCTCAACTTCTTCTATCAACTCTAGCACCATTTTCTCAATCTTGGCATCATCTCTCGTGTTCGGTTTGGTTGGTTAGGAAATCATCGAGGATTCTTCAGCATCAAGCTCATTTAGAGGCATGGGCATGGTTGTAGTACTTGCATGATTGACCCACATTCCCATCTCTTTTATCCTCATTATTTCTTCATTACATAATTCCATAGATTAATGCATGTAATGTATATTATCCCTCATTAATGTCACCCAATAAAAGATAAGTTAAAGCATTGCTTCAACACTATTATTTTTGGCTCTTCGTTCTTCTTTTTCTTGATCCTAAGTCCTATCAAAATCATAAGAAGAACTAGAACTTGGGTTAGCATAATAGAGGTAGGGGAATTTGGAAAATCACTCTAATGTCCATCTCGACCACAAAATAAAGAACAACAATACTCCCTATAAGATTGAGATAGTGCACACTTCTCTCTTCGAGGAGCATATCTATAGTCTTGCCATAAGTGGGGTCCATTATAATATGGACATAGATTGTCACAATAGGATCTCCAACCACCGAACTCATGTTCATTCCATGAGGCCATTGAGACAAAAAAATAAAAATTAAAACCTACCTAAAACAAGAAACAAAAGAAGATCACAAGAAAATATTTACAAGTTTGAATCAAAGCAAGTAGGCTAAAATTCCAAACAAACTCAATATGCCAAATTGTTCCCCTACATTGGTGCTTATTTTTTTAACACTCAACTCACACATCTATTTATGTGCAAGGTGATCATTGTCAATATATTTACCCAACTAAGAGTTAGGGTCGAATCACGAGGAACAATATGAGTGATGATTGAGTAAATTCGAAATAAAATTTGCTTGCTAAGTTCAAACCTATGGTACAAAATGGTTTGGGGGATTATCAATCTTTTCAAATGTGAAAATAATTCTTTGGATTCTAAAGGACTAATTTTAGACTAAGAATAATTAGAGTATAATCAATTAAAATGAATCTTGGAACTATGCTTTCCTAGGGGAAAATTATCCATGGGATCATGATGATTCAGTGCAAATTCAAATCATTAATGATATGGTAGGCTAGGTTTAAGGTCATTAAGGCTAGTTTTTAAACAAAACCTCAAAGATGTCACTCATTGACCCTTTATAGCACCTAATGAGTGTGTCAATTACAGCCACATAATGCCTCAATTGGGTATCTCTATTTCAAGGATGATAATTACGGTATAGTCAACCTCCTAATCAACCTTATGTCTAAGATAGCAAAAATTGGCAAGACATACCCAAAAATTATCTACTATTGCTTTGGTTCCCACATCCCTCTATTAAGGATGAGGTGGGTTCCTAAAGTTCACCCAAACCCCTATTTCAAGGATAGTTTGATCTTTCATGAGCTTGGTATTTTCATCCATCAAACTCATTTGGGTATTTGGGGATTTCACTCATAAATCCCAACCAATTTACCCAAGCAATAGTAGAACCCACATCAAGAACTAGTAAATTCTCAAACAAATCAAATCCCATACATATTTGCACCATAATGTAGCATAATCCCAAGAGATAGATCTTGCAAATCATAAGGATATTTTTTTCTTTTTTTTCTCTTTTATTCTTATCTTTTTTTCCATTTTTATTTATTTTTTATTTTTTAAAAAAAAATATTGAAACTCAAACGCACACGCAAGTGTACGCAATCGTACAAGTAATATAGTGACTTAAATAGTTAGATATCATTCCCACGAGGACTAAGCAACTAGAAATTCAACCAACTTTTAGTTTTAGACAATGAGGTATTAAGTGTTGCAAAGTATCAAGATAATATGGAATTTAAGAATAAAATGTAAAATTAATAAATAATAAATAACAATTTATGACAATCGCAAAGCAAGCACAGTTGTAAACAATAATGATGAGAATTTCAGGGTTAAGGCATTTCCAACAATCATACAAATCTATAATTTTATCACAGTCTAATTGGTTATCGGGTTGTTGATTTACAAGTTTTATGCTATGATCTTGGTCTTCCAACCTCAAATCTTTTATCTATTGACTATTGCAACTACAACTCCCACAGAGATAAATAATTTTTCTAGATTCACAAAGTTATCTGATGTTTTGGCTTTTGATAGAATATTTTACATCTTTTTCAAGATATAATTGTATGTTTTCAAGAAACTACTATTTTATTTAATACAAAATTTTAGTGTTTTAAGGTTAAGGAGTTAGCTAGAGGAGAAACTTGGAAAAATAGTAGAAAAAGGCCACTAATAGTCAAACTGGTGGACCGTCGGCCATGCGACGGACCGCCAGAGTGGTCGTCATAGTTAAGCAGAAGAAAGCAATTGAATGAACTCTGCAATGATATGAGTGGCGGACCATCAACCTTTCGACGGACCGCCAACTTGAATGTTAGGCTTAAACAAAACACATGATTCTCAGAGATCAAGCGACGGACCATCTGGCCAGTGATAGACCATTGGGCCAGCGATGGTCCGCCAACATGACCGTCAACCCTTATTAGAACCTGACATTCTGGGACATTCAACAATAGTCCAAGCGACGAACCGTCAGCCTTTTGATAGGCTGTCAGTTCGACCGTCAACTTGGACGCGACTTTTTTAAGTTTGAATTTTAAATTCTCTATACCTAGGAACATAAATACCCAGTTTAGGTTTTATTTAGATATCTTTTATCATATTTCCTTCTTTGAACATTATTGTAACGTAGTATTCTTTAAGATTCAAGCTAGAATTATAGATCTAAACATTTTTATGCATATTCTCTTTTGAAGATTCAAGAACAAATCTTATGATTTTTGTAAGTAATTTTTAATTTTATTTATGAGAAACATAATGACTTCTTCTTCTTCTTCTTCTTCTATGGAGATATGTGGTTAAGCTCCCATAACTAGGGTTATGGGAGCCTTGATATGAATGGCTGATTGGGATTGTGAAAACACTTGATTTCCGTTGTTATTAAAATTATATTAACCCTTCTTCATATTAATGACTCTTCTTGGTTGCAAACTTGAAGGGTGAGCCCAAGAACATCACTTGTTTGAGTAAAAAAGTGTTTGTTGGGAAAAGAAGAGGTTTAAATGGAATTTAAGGGCTTTAACCTTTGAGTTATTGGTTGATTCTTTAACTGGATCAATCCACATGAGAGAAGAGTTGAATAATTAACCTATTCTTCAAGTTTGAGAGAATTAAAGAATGAACTACTCATTTAGGTTGAGAAACTAATGGGTAACTTATAGAATTCAACAACTCTTGCAATTGAAGTTATTAATTGGAAATTTAAGACAATTCACAACCCTAGCTGCTTGAATATCTTGGTAACCATAACTCTTGTTTGTTTAATATCATTGAATTATTATTTGTAATAAAAAAAATCATTAGATGGAACCTTTTTTGTTAGATATATTGGGATACATTTCACATGTAAAAACCCTCCTTTTAACCCAGAACCTTTGATCAACAGTCTAGTAATAACCATAATACTTAGTGAACACAGTATTCCCTATGGGATTCGACCCCAACCTAGTTGGGTTCTATATTTGACAGTGACCGCTTACACTTTCTAACAAGATTTGTAATTTGGGCATATCAAAATTTGGTGCCATTGCCAGGGAATACGGTTGTCAATTAAGTTTATGATTGTTAATTGACCTTTAGTCAAGTATCCCAAATTTTAATTTTATTTGTTGTTTTTGGTTTATTACAGGTTCATTGTTATTTATGCCACGCACTAGAAGTTTAGGAGAAACATTATTACCCTTCAATCCTGAACCGCATCTAATTAGCAGAATGGAAGAACAATAAGAAGCTGAGAGACTAGCCAACTTGGCTAGAGCACAAGTTAATCAAAAAAATAATGGGCAACCAGCTCATGACCCTAATCTTAATGATGAGGATTTGGGAGATGATGATCTGATTAACCCAGCAAATAGAAGGCGTGTGGAGAATATAAAGGTGGCTGCCAACAGAATCGGGCAGCTAGAGGGAGAGCAAACTGCCAACTTGCTATGCTATTTAATCTTGATGAGGAGGAGGATGACTTGGATAAAGCTAGTGCTACGGGAGTGATTATTACACCTCCACTGACACTTAGGGTAAAGTTCAACATAGCCAGCACTATGATATAGATTCTTAATCTTAAGTGTTGTTTGGAGGACTTCTAGGGGATGACCCAAATATGCACTTGGTGTATTTTATCACTATTTGCAAATCCTTTAATAACCCTAGTGTTGGTCAAAATGCAATTCATCTTTGGTTGTTCCTGTTATCTCTATCTGGGGAGGCAATAATGTGGTTGAATGAGTTGGCGCCCAATTCTATAACAAACTAGAGGTAATTAAAAGAAGCTTTCCTAGAATGGTTTTTTTTGCCCTTCGGGATGTTACAGTTGAGGGATGAAATTAGCAACTTCAAAAAACTACCAAACAAGGCACTACATAAAACTTGGATGCAATTCATGAAAAAGTTGACACAGTGCCCCAACCATAAAATCACCGATGAGTACTTAATGGAGAATTTCTATAGAGCCCTGAACTCTATAACTAAACAAACAGTTGACAATGCAGAAGGACGGACATTTATGAAGCTTACATTCAATGAGGTTACAGATATGTTGGAGCGGTTGACTAAGACAAATAGAGCTTGGTACACTAGGGATTCTGTGGTAGCAAGCCCTAATATGTCTAGTGGTATATCAGCGGAGCAATGTTAGAAAGAGGAGAAGTGTGACCAAAATATGGCACATATTAAAACACAGATGGATCTACTTAATAAATACTTATTATCTGGGAAGACTGATAAGGTAAAAGCTGTTAGGTCGTAAGATAGAGCTAATTCTAATTTTGAGAAGGGTAACTATCTAACTAATTAGGGGGATTTTTGAGGCAATAGCCAAGGGAATCAAGGGCGGAACTATTACAATAAGGTTGGTTATAATGATAGGGACCAAGGGAGTTGGAAGAACAAAAATGACAGGAGTGGATTGTATGTACCTCCTGGAAATTAGGAAAATATAGCTACTAGTTCAGGTAAGATATCCATGAAGGCCATGATGGAGAAACTATTAAAGGAAGTTTAGGCTTCCAATGATAGGGTGACGACGATGAAGAGTGAGTTATTTCCATGAGCCAACTAGTAAATTCTCACTCAACTTCTATTAAATAGTTGGGGCAGTAGATGAACAACCTCTCTGCAGTATTTAATCAGAGGATGAGCAGTACCTTGCTTAGAGATACAGTGCAAAACCCTCAGAATGATAGCTCCTACATGGCAGTTACCACTCGGAGTGGTAAAATATTACCTGGCCCTTCTGTGGGCAAGGCTGTGATCAACGATATGATTGATGAAGAGGTAAAAATTGATAAAACCCATCTAGTGGAGTTTCAAAAGATAGATAGTAATGCGAGCATATGTAACCATCAGTAGATTGATGAGTTAGAGAAAGAAAAATAAAAGGAGAAAGAAGTAGTGTTTACTACTCTCCTAAAACCACTACCTCCTTTTCCTCATAGATTGAAGAAGAAAGTTGATGATATAAGGTTTAGGAAATTCATGGCGATACTGAAGCAGCTGATGGTGAATGTGCCTTTATTAGAGGCATTAGAGTAGATGCTTGGGTATGCTAAGTTTATGAAGGACCTTGTGACAAAGAGAAGAGAATTAAGCTATGAACTGGTGGATAACCTTTACCACTGTGGTGCTATTTCAACAAGGTATTTTGTGTAAAAGAAAGCAGACCCAGGAGCATTCACTATTCCTTATACTCTCGGGTCTCTTGATTTTTCTAAGGCCTTGTGTTGATCTGGGAGCGAGTATTAACCTGATGTCACTTGTTGTTTATAAGAAGTTAGGTTTGGGGATCCTACACCCATAAATATGCAACTAGTAATGGCGGACAGGTCAGTAAAGCGGCTAGTAGGTATTTTGTATGATCTTTTAGTGAAGGTGGCCAGCTTTTATATTTCCTGCAAATTTTGTTATTTTGGATTATGAGGTGGACTTTGAGGTGCCCATAATCTTGGGTCAACCTTTCCTTGCAACTGGAAGCGTACTTATTGATTTGTGAGCTAATGAGCTCTTGTTCAGGCTTAGTGATGAAGTAGTTCGGTTTGATGTGTGTCAATCTATGAGAAGCACAAGGAAATGAGTGTGTTCTCTATTGTTGATATTTATTATAAGGATAAGTAAGAAGTCCCGATAGAGGAGAAATTTATTATCGAGACGTTGGCTGCAGTCTTGATGAATTTCGATAGTGAAGGCATTGAAGAGTATGAGGAGACTGTATGAGCCTTGACTAGAATAGGATCATATTCTTATGCTCCCAAGAAGCAGGATCTAGATCTTAAAAATCACCCAACACCACCGGCTAAGCCATCTATTGAAGAGCCACTAGTGTTGGAGTTAAAGGAATTGCCAGGCCATCTGAGGTATGTGGTTCTAGGCAGCGGAAACACTTTGCCTGTGATTATTGCAGTAGATCTGGGTGAGCAGCAAGTGAAGTCACTTATCTCAGTACTCTAGAGGTATAAAAGAGCGATAGGCTGGACTATTGCAGATATTATTGGCATTCCTCTAGGTATTTGGACCCACAAGATTTAGTTTGCAGAGGATTACACACCAACCATTGAGCATCAACACTATCTTAACCCACCTATGTAGAGGTGGTTAAGAAGGAAATCATCAAATAGCTTGATGCCGGAGTTGTATATCCTATTTTTGACAGTAAATGTATAAGCCCTGTCCATTGTGTGCCCAAGAAAGGGGGCATAACTATTATAGCGAATGAGAAAAATGAGTTGATTTCACTCAGACCTATGACTAGGTGGAGAGTTTGTATGGACTATCATAAGCTCAACTCATGAACTTTGAAAGACCACTTTCAAATGAATTTTATAGATCAGATACTTGATCGGTTGGTCGGAAGAGGTTGGTATTGTTTCCTTGATGGGTATTCGCGGTATAACCAGATTTTTATATCCCCATAGAATCAGAAGAAGATAATGTTTAATTACCCGTATAGTAATTTTGCTTTTAAGAGGATGACATTTGGTTGTGTAATGCACCCATTACTTTTCAACAATGCATAATGTCTATCTTTTCTGATATGGTTGAAGACACCTTGGAGGTGTTAATGGATGACTTCTAAGTAGTAGGTGATTTTTTTGAGCTTTGTTTGGTGAATCTGAGCAGAGTTTTGCAATAGTGCAAGGAATTTAATCTTGTGCTTAATTGGGAGAAATACCACTTCATGGTGAAGGAAGGCATTGTCCTTGGTCACAAAATTTCAGCCAAGGGGATTGAGGTCACCCAAGCTAAGGTCGAGGTTATTGAGAAGCTACCACCTCCTATTTTAGTAAAGGGAGTGTGTAGTTTTGTTGGTCATGCGGGCTTCTATCAGTGATTCATAAAAGACTTCTAAAAAATTGCGAACCCACATTGCAAACTTTTGGAGAAGGAGGCCAAGTTTATATTTGACGACGATTGCTTGAAGGCATTTAAATATATTAAAGGGAAATTGGTTGATACCCCTATTATTGTTGCTCCAGATTGGTCAAAGCCGTTTGATATTATGTGCGATGCAAGTGGAGTGGCGCTTGGGGCTGTACTTGGCTAAAAGAGGGATAAGCTATTTCATCCCATTTATTATGCAAGCAAGGCCTTAAATGGAGCTCAAAAGAACTACACTATTACGGAACAGGAACTTCTTGCAGTTGTCTATGCCTTTGAGAAGTTCTGGGATTACCTATTGGGAACCAAAGTAGTGGTTTACACAGACCACGCCTCCTTGAGATATTTGAAGTCCAAGAAGGATGCTAAGCCAAGATTAATCAAATGGATATTTCTTCTCCAAGAATTTGACTTTGAAGTCAAAGATTGGAAGAGATGCGAGAATCAAGTTGTGGACCAATTATCCAAACTGGAGAGAGGTCAAGCACTTAAGGATGAGCTAGAAATTAATAATACATTTACAGATGAGGAAATCTTGGTTGCAGTGTTAGAAAGAGTGCCTTGGTATCCAAACTTTTCAAACTATGTGGTGAGTGAGGTTATTAAAGAGAACCTTTCTTTTCACTAAAGAAAGAAGTTTCTTCATGATGTGACACACTACTTTTGGGATGTGTCGTACTTGTTTCGGCGTTGTGCAGGTAATATTATAAGAAGGTGTATCCCAGAAGTAGACATGCTGAATATTTTGGAAGCTTGTCATACTTCTCTAGTTGGGGGTCACCATGCAGGTGATCGGACTGCTAGAAAAGTGTCGTAAAGTGGCTACTATTGGCCAACTTTATTCAAAGATGCTTATGAGTTCGTTCGGGGATATGACCAATGCCAAAGACAAGGGTCAATCTCAAAGAACCATGAGATGCCTTTGACAAAAATGATGGAAGTGGAGTTGTTTGACGTCTGTGGGATCAACTTCATAGGACCCTTCATGAGCTCATATGGGATGAAATACATTCTGGTTGTCGTTGATTATGTATCTAAATGGGTAGAAGTTGTTGACTTGGACAATAATGAAGGCCAGAGAGTTGTTGCATTCCTTAAAAGGAACATATTCTCTCTTTTAGGGTGCCACATACCATCATAAGCAACGACAGATCACATTTTTCCAACTGACTATTTAGGGCTGCCTTGGAAAAGTACGGTGTTAAGCAGCATAAGGTGGCAACTCCATACCACCCATAAACTAGTGGGAAAGTGGAGATTTTGAATAGAGAGATCAAATCCATTCTTGCTAAAATGGTGAATGCAAGCAGACAAGATTGGTCTAGGAAGCTTGATGATGCCTTGTGGGCATATAGAACAGCTTTCAAGACACCTATCGACATGTCACTGTACCAATTAGTTTATGGTAAGGCATGTCACTTGCCAATTGAATTAGAGCATAAGGCGATGTGGGAACTTAGAAGGCTGAACTTGAATTGGAATGAGGCAGTGGAGTTGAGACTGGGACAGCTGAATGAGACGGATGAGTTTTATCTTGGCGCATATGAAAGAGCATATCTATACAAAGAGAAGATAAAGAAGCACCATGACCGGAGGATTGCAAGGCGAGACTTTCAAAAGGGTGATTGGTTACTCCTCTTCAACTCTAGATTGAATCTGTTTCTAGGTAAGCTTAAATCAAAATGGTCAGGCCCATTCAAAGTTAACCAAGTCTACTCGTCTAGAGCAGTTGAACTTGCAAATGAGGATGGAAATGTATTCAAGGTTAATGGGAAACAACTGGAGATGTATATTAGTCCAATGGATTCAATAAAGTGCATAGCTACTATCTATCTCGATAGAGTCTGAGTAATCAAGATAATTAGTCGTGCTGCGACATTAAATTAGGTTCCAGTGGGAGGCAACCCATAAAGTGTTGTTGTAATCCTAGTTACAATTTATTTGTTGTTTTTGTGCAATCTGATGTGTTTGTTAAGTGTACAGGAATAAGAATCCAGAAAAATAAGAGTTTTACAGTTGAAAAAGAAGGCGATGGGAAGATTGACGGACCATGAAGGACTCGATGAACCGTCACCAGAACTGCCAAAGCCATGATAATAAATGACATTCTAGATATGGCTTGACGGTCTAGTTGGCGGACCGTCGCTGTCTGGACGGACCATCACTTTCTCCATTGTACTAAAGTTAAAATTCTGAGATACTGGAACATACTAACAGATAGGTCGACACACTGTCTCATCACTGACGGACCATCGATTTAGCCATCGCAGCAAGGCATGATTTCTATATTTTTGGTAAGCCTCGACAATCAACCCAACGGTCCATCAAAAACCTGATGGATCATCAGGTCAACAGTCAACTAAACCCTAAGAGACGGGTCGGGTCGGGTTAAATACGATGCTTATTTAAGTGTACTTGCCTGACCCAAATGTTTTTAAACTAATAAAAAGAGGCGGTTACTACGTTGCTACCTTTTCAAATCTAACAATTGTTTAACTTCCTCTGAATTCAAAGTATTTGACATTAGCTATCTCCTCCTAGGACTCTTTGTCTTATTGTTCTCTCCTATTTAAACAACCTCATCCTTATCCTTTTCTCATTATAAAATCAAGATAACAATCTCTAAAAAAGGCTCGTAGTTTTTATTTTGTTCTGAGTTTGCAAGTCAAAGTAGCAAAGTACTACACTATCAAGGTATGATCATAATCTATTCTCTCTTTTTCTCTTTGAATTGCAAAATTTATAATAAATCAGTAATGCGTGATACAGAAATTCAACCTTATTTTCTGTTGCATTGGTGTTGATTTGTTGATTGTCGAACTCTAATACACTCTGTTCTAGGTGAAGTCTGAGTAACCCATGTGACCAAAGTAGCAAAATTCATGCTTAAATGCTAAATTGATATTATTGTTATGGTAAAAATGGAATGATGCATACTAGGTGTTCGACCAAATGTCAAAATAAAGTCTAAAACTGAAAACTGAGGCTGAAGGCCACCTTGGCAGATCGTTAGACTTGCGACGGACTACCAGGTGGACCATCGCAAAGACACCAAAATTGATGTTCACTAGATAAGTTGCGACGGATGACTTAGCGGACCATCAGAAACTTGATGGACTATCAGGTTAATTATCGTAAGATTCTAAAAAACATAGAATACTGGTTAAGGTCTGCTGGTAAATTCGATAAACCGTCGCTATATCAATAGATCATCAGACCTTCCATCGAGCCATATTTTCATTGTTTTCGATCTGTTTTGACCTGTAAACTGATTCCTTGTTTGTTTTACAGGCATTATGTCATGCAAACTTCCTTTAACTAGAGGTGGTGGTAGAGAATGAGGAAGAAATGAAAAAGCAAGGAAAGAGGAGGCACCTGCATTCAACACTCAATAGCGAGATAGGGCAACCCACAAACTTTCCCATTCTAAAGAAGAAAGTGAAAGCAAGACTAGTAGCACCAGTTTGAACCCTAACGAGGAAGGGGTGAATACATCTAAAACCAACCCTATTGAGGCAGAAAGTGGACCTGTTAAGATGGAGGATGAGAAGTCAAATATGATTACTAGAAAGGACCCTAAAATGAGGGAGGCACTTAGATGGTAAATCGAGGGATCAAAGGACAAATTCCTTGATGGACTAGAACCGACGGCAAGCAGTCCAATCAAGAGGCCAATCTCTAAAAAATACTAGATAGGATGAGTGAGATGCATGAATACCCTGAACTTGAGCATCACTTCAATGAGTATGAGTTAGACTAGATGAGCAAGCCACCCGATTCATATCAGCCAAATTTGGTAAGGGAATTTTTTTACAAATTATTTGGTATTAGTAGAGAAGGATTGTCCAAAGGGCTAAAAGATTTTAGATTTTCCCAATAGGGAGTCATTCCTAGTCTGAGGAGTTAACATCGACATATCATCTCAAGCAATCAATAGGATGTTTTTTGGCCCAACTATGAGGCACCGACTGCTGTTCCTGATCTTGAGTATCCTCTGACTTCGGCATCGACTCAAAGTCCATGGTTGTCTAGGATACTGACTAATAATTGTAACCTCGCCTGGGAAACCAACCCTCGATAGTGCATTGCTAAGTCCTCCCTTAGCTTCCGAGCTAAGTTCTGGTGAGCCATTGTTCGGTTAAGGTTGATGACAATAGGAGGGGATGCTAATTTGGATAGCCACAAGGCTGTGTTAGTGGCTAGTTTGATTGCAGGGCTGAAGATTTATTTTAGCCAAATTATTGTTGATGAATTGTTTGTGAGGGCACACAAAGTGGCAAGTGCACTACCGTTCTCATGTCTAATCAGGGAGCTATGTAGGCAGGCCAATGTGCCTCTGATTCAGGGAGTTGATAACATAGTTTGGGCTACACATAGGCAGGACATTGAGAATTCAAAATATGACTCGAAGTTTGAGATGCGAGTCACCAAGTCTCCAGCCTACCAGACACAGTCAGTGCCAGCCACCGATACTTTTAAAATTCCTTCAGGTATTCCCTTGCCTATCACTACTTATGTGCTGCCTGATTATGTGCCGCCTAGTATACCTGTAGGATTAGAGTCTATACCACCAATGGGTAGGACAGATTATTTTATGTACAGGTTAATGCAGGAAAATTTTTCCAAGTCGGTTAAGCTGCAAAAGAAGTTTAAAAAGTAACTGGACATATGGGCTTCGCAATTCAAGCCTTTTTTTGATCAAACTATGGAAGAAGCAATCCATCCATTTCAAAACATTCATCTTAGGATGGATCACATGGAAAATAGAATCAACAAAAGGCTGGATACGATGTTCATTCCAGATCTTGGTAAGTTCATGGACAATGTAAATAAGCACAGGAAGACATGGCAGAGTTAAAGAGTAAGCAGTCATAATAGCCAGTATTTGACCCCACTTTGGTGATAAGAGATGAAGATGAAGGTATTGTTGACCTAATGGGGAATCCATTGAAAGACAAAGGCAAAAAAGTGGATGAAAGTACAAGTAAAAGCACAGATAGAAAAGTTTCTAGACTGAGAAGAAGAGAAGAAATGACACCGAAAGAGTAAGAAGATTATGATATGAGAAAAGCTACAAAAAGATCAAAGAGAGATGAAGAGAAAAGAAGGAAGAAAACAAAAGATGAAGTTACTGAAGTATCTACCAGTTCTGCCCCAGCAAGGGGGCCCAGTTCAGACCCATCTTGGGATGTGATACCTCCAATTCCAGAGGAAGGGATTTTGAGTACCCTTACCACCATAGGGGATAACATTGCAGTAGGTGAGGACACTAGAGCCTCACCATATTTCACAGACACCTCAGATGAATAAGCGACATTACAAGTATTCCCCTCCTCTTTACTTTAATTTTATGCATTGAGGACAAAGCATATATTTTTTTATGGGGCTAAGTATACTTGTACCACGAGGGTTTTTATTGCCGATGTTCTTTTCCTCCTGTGTGATATCTAGTAGAACCAGTATGTCTAGGATTGCATTTTCTTTTCCTAAATTGTTGTGTAAGTATCTGTATTATTGTTATTTATGAAGAGTCTTTTCTTTCAGTATCTCTTTATACATATGAATGATAAATGGAAATGGCATAAGACTCTGAACATGTTGTATGGCTATTTCACTTTGTCACTTAGTGTATGCTGAATAATCATTGGTGATTCTTTAATTGGCATTTACATATAAAATATGTGTGTTCATGTGATAAAAATCTCAAGAGCAGTAAAATAAGTTGACTCAATTGCCTGTGTATAGAGTACTTGTGTTAGTTCTTGCATAGTGTAATACCTAGAACTTGCCTAGTTCATTGATGTTGTCTTGCAGTTGATTCAATAGGATAGAATAGCAGGCCTCTTTATACATTAAGTCTACTTAGCCAAAATAATTGACCCCACCAAAATAATTTCTCTATTTTTGAACCCTTTTTGAGCTTGTATTAGTTTTCTTCATCATCAATAACTCTAATTAACTCTCTTTGGGTTGTAAACACATAACTCTGGCCCTGGTCCAATAATGGGAAATATGCACCTTAACTTAGGCAAAACACCTAAGTTGAGGGTGGCTATTATCAAGATGTTAGTCGTTTATCAAAAAGTTAGTTTAGAGTTTAATTTAGAGCATTTGACACTGATCTATTCAAGATATTTTGCATCTTAACTAACCACATCAGTATAAGTTTAGGGTGGCTGATACTTATTAAAAAAAAAAAGGGAAATGGTGGTAAAGTGTGAGTGAATAATAGGGATTGGAAGTGAGCTGGTAAAGCAGTAGCCTTGGTGAGTAGAATTCAAAGGCAAAGAGAGTTGAAGTCTGAAAGTTGAGTCACTTTTTCTAAAATTTGTTCTCATCTAACTCGAAGCCATATGACAAGCTAGAAAAAGACATTCTAGATCTTTGCAAAGCGACTATAAGGGAGCAGTAGATAATAAGGGCAAGACTATGGGCATGTATGCTATGCTTGTAACTTCTTTGTTAAGTGTGAAAGTCATGATTTTGTCCACAAGATATAATGAATGGTGGACTTCATTGACTATAAGGAAAACTTGAGTTACACTAAGTTTTGTTGGTCTCAGTAGGATATGATGTCTATGATTGTATGTGTGTACTGAATTAGAAATAATGCTGGTGATGGATCCTAATGTGTTGAACCCATATAAGTGGGATGACAAATGAATAGTTGTGTAAAATCTAGTTCAGTAGTTGATTGCCTATCATGGTATTGTTTATGTATGCAATTTGGTGTTGAGTTGTTTGAGGACATGCAATTATCTTAAGTTGAGGGTGTTGATGTTCCGGTTTTTGACAAAATATTTTACATCTTTTTCAAGGGATAATTGTATGTTTTCAAGAAACTGTTGTATTTAATACTGGATTTTAGTGTTTACAGGTTAAGGAGTTAGCCAGAGGAGAAACTTGGAAAAATAGCAGAAAAAAACCACTGACGGTCAAGCTGGTGAACCGTCAGCCATGCGATGGACCGCTAGAGTGGTTATCATAGTTGAATAGAAGAAAGCAAATGAATGACCTCTGTGATGGTCCAAGTGGCAGACCATCAACCTTCCAACACACCGCCAATTTGGCCATCATACTTACACAGAACACATGATTCCGGAAGATCAAGCAATGGCCCATGCGATAGACCACGGGGCCGGTGACGGTCTGCCAACATGACCGTCAACCCTTAATAAAACCTGACATTCTAAAATATTTTGTGATGGTCCAAGTAATGGACCATCAAGCTTTTGATGGGTCGTCAATTCGACCATCAACTTGGACTTGGCTTTTCTGAGTTTGAATTTTAAATCCTCTGTACCGGGGAACATATAAATACCCAGTTTAGATTTTATGTAGATTTCTTTTATCATATTTCCAACTTTGAACATTATTGTAACGTAGTATTCTCTGAGATTCAAGCTAGAATTGTGGATCTAAATATTTTTATGCATATTCTCTTCTAAAGATTCAAGAACAAATCTTGTGATTTTTGTAAGTAATTTCTGAATTTATTTATGAGAAACATAATGAGTTCTTCTTCTTCTATGGAGATGTGTGGCTAAGCTCCTATAACTAGGGTTATGGGATCCTTGATGTGAATGGCTGATTGGGATTGTGAAAACACTTGAATTCCATTGTTATTAAAATTATATAAACCCTTCTTCATATTAATGACTTTTCTTGGTTGCAAACTTGAAGGGTGAGCCTAAGAACATCACTTGTTTGAGTAGAAAAGTGTTTGTTGGGAAAAGAAGAGGTTTACATAGAATCTAAGGGCCTTAACCTTTGGGTTATTGGTTGATTCCTTATCAGGATCAATCCACATGAGAGAAGAGTTGAATAATTAGCCTATTTTTTAAGTTTGAGAGAATTAAAGAATGAACTACTCATTTAGGTTGAGAAATTAATGGGTAACTTATAGAATTCAATTACTCTTGCAATTGAAGTTATTAATTGGAAATTTAAGATAATTCACAACCCTAGCTGCTGGAACATCTTGGTAACCATAACTCTAGTTTGTTTAATCTCATTGAATTATTATTTTTAATAAAAAAATCATTAGCTGGAACCTTTTCTGTTACAAATATTGGGATAAAATCCACATGTCAAAAACCCCCTTTTAACCCGAAACCTTTGATCAAAAGTCTAGTAATAACCACAATAATTAGTGAACACAGTATTCCCTGTGGTATTTGACCCCAACCTAGTTGGGTTTTATATTGACCGCGACCGCTTACACTTTCTAACAATAATTTTAATTTGGGTATATCATTATCTTCTTGTAATTAAACCAAGCAAGGCTTCTAGGTATATCCCTATCCTAGATGCTAATTCAAACCCCTTATTTGATAAAAGGATAAGAACCTTGCCCCTTAATTTCTTCGTTCTATCCAATGATTATCCTCCCAGATTCACATAACAATATAGATTTATTCTAATGGTGGCCACTTATCAAAATAGTAAGCTCAAGAAATTAAGAACAACCCAGATGATAATTCAAAAATAAACTATGATAAAGAATATCAAGGAGTAATCATGTTCTTTGCCTCAACCCCAGAATAAGGGTATTTAGCCACTCATGTTTGAATTCAACATCAAAAATAAGTAATTAATCATACCCAAAATTAATCTTGAAGTAAAGAAGTTCAAAAGAATGTCTAAGAACTCTAAAAGAGAGAGTTTTATGCTTTTCCGCCATTGTTATGCTTGCAAAAAGTGTTTGGGATTGTGCTCATGTGTTCATTTTATACTTGAACAAAATTCACTAGATCTGGACTACCGACGCGAGGCATCACCAATCGCGTCGCTACGGCCATTGTGTCGCATAGCGTCAACTTTGCATCGACGCACTGGAATTACACTTCAAAAATTCAGCTAAGTCACCAAACAAAAGGATCGACGCTATGCATCAACTTTGTGTTAATGTACTAGAATTATCTTCTAAATTTTTTACTATGTCACAAAGCTTACAGACCGATCTGACGCATCGACTTTGTGTTTGTCACTGGAATTTCATCCCAAATTTTCAACAAAGTCTCATAAATCATTCTTTTTTAGCTGCTTCCTTTTATTCTTGCTCTCATTCATCTACACATGTTATTGGACTCAATAAAAAATGGTCTTTCACATCAACACAATTAATTCCACACCATCAATCACCAATTGCTTCATAATATGCGTCCAGTTTTTGTCCCAATCCCTTAGAAATTTACCCTATATCACTAGTCACATTAGTTAGCCACGAAACATAATTTAGCTCAAATGAAATATATTTAATACATTTTTGTTCTCAAAACAAGTCCAAAGATGGGTAGATATCGGTGTTTGGACATATAAATATGCCCAAGATCAACCCCCCCCCCCACACACACATACTTAAAACCTTGTTCGTACTTAAACAATTTCAAACAGCATAATCAATCAATCTTCTAGTCACAACCTAAGAGTTATGCTAGCATTGGGTACTTACACTTTCCACCAATGACTTTTCATCTCAAAACATGACAATAACACTCTGTTGCATATGAACAATTTGTTTTAAAACTCTTCATCTCAATAGTGCCATACAATTTTTTGGCTAACTTAATCAAATCTCTCAATCAAACAACACAATAACTAATTCGGACTTTCATCCGCATGTACCCTCACAACAAGAAAGTTTCCCTATATCACTCATAATTTTTTTAATATTTCTCATGAGGGGAATATCAAAATTTAATCGCTCGCTCTCAATAAATAATTCATACATAATAGATAATGAACCATAAGCTTTCCCTCAGTGTTATACTTCACTAATTGACGGATGTTGAAATGTAGGATCAATTAGGTCTTTTATGGTTGTAATGTAGGCTAAGGGACAGGTAGTAACTATTTGGGAAATAGTGACTAATCTCCCTAAGTGCTTTAATACATGACAATCTTTAATCGAAATCACATTCTATCAACCCATTTTTCACTTTATTACATTCACACATCACTTGTTTCACCCCAATCTTTTTAAGTACATTAACAAAACTACGGTAGGAGTATTTTTCTTTTTTCATCACAAATTAATTCTTAGCTCTTCTTATGACCCCATTTATTGTTACGCACCCCTATAGTAGCCACCCTCAACTAAAGATATTCACCTTGGTTGAGGTGCACATTGTCCTAAATGGACATTGGCCAAAACAGGTTCATTCTAACAAAAACCGGGTAACAAAAACTAAAATTTCTTTCACATTTTCTATAACTCCTAACCATCATAATTAAACACACAATGAACACTTCTTTAGAGCTTCACTTTCACCTTTCTCTTTCTTCAATTTCACACTCCCTTCTTATTCGGTTATCTATATTAAAGTGCTTAGGAGCTATGGATCAAATCAAGGTCTATCAAAGAAAGGATTAGGCTACATATGAGGCTACCAAAGAAGTCAGGATATAGGCTCAACGGGGCTAACTAGGGACATGCATAAGGGTCGGTAAATAAAGTTTTTACAATTCGGTTAACAAAGAAATGCCTAAATCACTTTCTACACCCAACACCCTTTATTTCTCTTTGTAAACACACCAGGCAAGTTCTAGACATTCCTATACATGTAGACTACAAAAAAATACTCACAGACTCGGTGCATGCTAGGAATCAAGTCGGATCCATAAGGTTCCTGATCTTGTTCTTTGTCAATTTCAATATTATGCCAATCAAATCACACTCACCCCTTGAGATTAATCATCTAAAAATACTCATTCTTTTGTTTAAAAACAACTGCATCTATAGTCACAAAAAATATGGTCCAACACAAAACATTTCTCAAAGGTCGCAATCGGGATCTTATCACTTTCTCAGCTTCTAAAGAAAAACTCCCCTTAAGACAGTCGTCATCCATCTATCCTAAGGGAGGGTACTAGCTATGATGAGTTATTTTGAATTGCCAAAAAGTACAAAAATAATACTGTAAACTAAAATTTACCAAGGAGGGAAAAAAATAATTACTTTAAACTGAACTTGCCAAAGAGGGCAACAATCCAAACTATAAACTTACTAACTATTACAGACATAATGTTCTGAACAGATAGAAAATCATCCAAACAAAACAGAAAAATAAAATTGTTCAACCAAAACATAAAACTTAAGAAAGAAGAAGAAATGAGAAATTCCATCCCACCCCACACTTAAAAATAAAGCACTATTGTAACGCCCCGAAATCTAATTCCGAGATATCACACGGTGCTCAAGTCTATGAGTAGAGTTAAGCTAACCCTGTCTGCCTGTTACTAAATGTGAATCTCATAATAAAGAAAACATAGACATAGAATTCTTACTAAATATAGAAAATTGTCAGAAGATAATATCTGAAACAATGTCTGTAATCTCAATACTAAATAAGCTAGATCAAAACTAGCAGTCTGACAAGCCTCTACTACTATTAACTAGAGAGTTACTGGGACAAACCCCTAGCTCACTCAAACTATTTGAAAAGAATACTAAATCATATGAAACTAATAAGATGCAAAATCTGAATGAACAAATCCCCAAACTATGAGGACTCACCAATTATAGGATGTAGTATAGATGGAGATGCTCGAACTACTCATGCTACTAATACTGAGCACCTGAACCTACATTATGAGACAATGTAGCATATAGACATATATGTGAATCAGTACTTTGAGGATGTACTGAGTATATAGGGGTGAAATACATAAGTAAAACATCATCTCATCATCATAATTTATAAAACAATGCATGCTAAATGTAAATAACTCACATAAGCTGGAATATCTGAAATACTAAAATCTGAAATCATGAATAGCAAATCATACTTCATAAATCTAGTGAGTCATAACATTTAGTTCCAAGAGTTGTACTCAATGTTCTATCTGTAAATCAAGTTGTCTAAGTGTAAAAAGAACTTACGTCTATATCTAAAATTTGAAAGCTGAAAATCTGTTACTGTTATCTTTCTATAAAGTATAATCTGAATGAATTTGTGAGCCTTAACACTTAGTTTTTCTAAAAGTTTTTTTGTAAATCTTTTTCTTTAAATAGTAGGGAGGTTCTCTTAATCGATATAAACCATGAGAGCTAACATGGAGTCCAGCGTCTTGTTCCCCTAAGGGAAAAACCTTATGATGGGGAGAGGTGTCATACTCTTGCCAGGGAGTATAACCTATTGTCCATGTGATTGATCACAAGATAAATCTGTCATCCATATTGGAATGGGAATAATCTGATAATTTTGTAGCTAGGTTGGCAATGTAGTTCTGTGGAAGATAGGGCACGCTAATCCCACACTTCTCTCTTGGTGCTAAATGCTACTCTTTTTTAAATCTGTATACTTATTCTGTAGGAAATCCACTTTAAAAACTAGCATAAGGGTTTTTCCTAAATCAATTATGCTTCTATCTGATTAAATCTATAAATAGAGCTGATCTGAATTCTGAAATCTATAATAAAGCTGAAAAGTGGATTCCATAGCTAAACTGAGGATCAAAAGATCAAGGCTTTACTTAGAATCTATAAATTAACTGATCATAAGATGCTTAAAGCATCATTTTTCTTGAAATATCTCATATAAACTTGGGTTTAGTAATCCATGCATCAAACTCATGTCAAAACATCATAATAATCATGCTTGATAATGAAAATAATGCTAATTCATTTGAAAATTTGAAAATTACTGCATTAGTCATGAAAATATGAAAATAGACATGCTATTCTTCTTCTAAAACACTTGAAATCTCAAAATCTTGCAAAGAGCAATAATAGGTATGAATCCTAATTCAAATCTCATGAATATTCAGCCAAAATCATATGAATTTGTAATTAAAACTTGGTTTTGGGCATAAGAATGAAAGGAGATCCTTGTTCATAAACCCCACATGCCTTGATAGATGATTGATTAGATGAAGTCGTCTTGAATTTTTTATTCCTATTGAGTTTTTGAAGATGAGTTGTTGATTATCTTGTCTTGAGAATCCTCAATCTTAAGATTTCTTGGAGAAACTATGGAGGATTTTGATTTATTAGAGAAGAAGCTTTGGAGCTCTAGGGTTTTGCTTTGAGAGAGAATGGATGAATTTGGGCATAAAGTGCCTTGAATATGTTTAATCGTATGTTTTGGACAGATTTGGGGCTTTGGGAATTGACCAAAATACCCCTTTTAATATTTAAACGAAACTGGAAAAGCAATATTTTTCGAACTGGCAGGCCACCATGATGCGCCACTATCATGATGGCTCACTGGAAATAGGATAATTAGGAACTGGGCATTCTCCGCGATGCGTCATCATCGCGGTGCCTCTTTGGAATGCTATTTTAGCCCTTGGCATGATGCCCCACTATCGCGTTGGGCTACTAGATTTTGACAAATGGGAAATTAGACCTCTCCACGACATGGGGCTATCGCGAAGGGTCATTGAAATTTGATGATTGCTATTTTGGCATCTACTGCAATGCGGTGAGTGTCTAGGTGGCACACTGCTTCGCTAAAAATACCCGAACTTCTTCACCGAGTGTCGGAATTGGGCGAATTTGGTATCAATGGAGATCTTATTTAATTTCCCATACAATGGAAGGTCTAAATCTGGAAAATTCTATATGAAATAAATATTATTTATTTTGGAATCTATCCTTTAACATTCTAGGAACGAATTTAAGCTAGGAAAAACACGGGTTATTACAATTGTCCCAGTGCTAACAAATAAGCATATGGCAAGGTGGCGTCATACTCACTGATCACTCGAATGGTACTATAATCATCATGTCATCATCAGTACCCTTATCATTACTAAAATCATCACCTGTATCACCATCATCAGACTGCTTTTCCTTTTCTGACTCATCATCAAAATAGCTCAACCACCTCTTCTCTTCCATGGGGACATTATCATCTAGTGGTTCATCAAAATTAGGGCCTATTTCCTGCATGGTCCGGTCATGATGCCCGAGTGGAGAATACAACTCTACAGTACGAACCTCCTATTGGGTGGTTGGACGCCCTCCAATCTTCAGCTATAGCATAGTAAGCCCATACATCCGGGTGGTGATCTCATCATTCCGAGCTTGACCCTCGAGCATGGTCAAAGTAACACTATAAGGGGCAGGCCCCTTAGTACGAGAGAATTCCAATGGTTTAAGAATAACTGGTGGTTTGTAATCAACATCCTTCTTAGTCATACCCTGCTGCCACAGAAACCGAGTCAACAGCCCACCAAAACCATACCGACGACCACCCAAAAACCTGGCTTTCCTCATGGCGGAGAAGATATTTGCGCCAGCATTCAACTGCATATCTTCACACATAAGAGCATAAATGATCCACACCCTGTCCCATGTCATCTCTGTTATATGCGTCCCATGGACAAGGCAAGCATAAATAATTTTTACCCATAGACGATCCTCCCTGTTCATGTGAGCAAAGAGCAGTGACACATGAGTACCACCCTCCTTATGATGAATCCACCAGGTTGCCGAACGAGTACCACATAAGAGATGGTGAATGTGTTTGTACGGTGGCTCAATATTCATTTTTTTCAATGGCTCAGCATCCACCACAAGCGTACCGAGTAGATCATTCAAAGTATTGGCAGTAAAAGTAACCACACGGCCCCTTACCTCAACCTCTGCATCCTTGTTTTGTGGGTCCCAATTAGCATAAAATTCCCTCACAAGATTGAGGTTGCACTTAGATGGTTGTTTGAATAAAAAATTCATATGCAGCACCTCAATTTTGTGCACCATACTTGGATACTCTTTCATCAAGCTACCCCTATCAATGAACTGGTCAGCTAAATACATAGACTCCTTGTGTTGGGAATACTATTTTCTCCCAGATTCCATAACTGGCTTAGTCCCATACCTCTTGGATTAACCCCGTGGAATATGTGGAACTGGGGGCATACGATCAGCATGACGAATCATTTTATTCCTGGATTCAGGAGAAATAGCCAAATTCTTTCCTTTGCTCTTCTGTTGCTAGCTAGACATTGTACCTATTAATCACAATAGCCCACAACTCATCAGACAAGCAACTTAGTGAATTAGTAACCACTAAGTATGAAATTCACCTCACACTTAGTTGCTAATAAAGGTTCATAAGTAAGTGAACCAGGGTACTCAAACTTACCCTATTCTACTTAAATTTACCATAATCAATCATCAATCATTAAATACAAATGCATTTCCGAGAAGTGGCAGTTCAAAGTTTCATCATAATAACTTAACGGACTAACAACTTCTACAGAACACATAGTCATTCTCTAACACATTACCTTTCTTCAACATTTACAATACATACATACACTCCACATGTCAAACCTAACCTTACATCATAGCACTCAATTCAGTTATTTATAGCTACCACTAAGTGGTGTGAGATTAGGATCTACCCCATACGTAGTTGCTATCTGTAGTGAATATTAACACCCCAACCTTCATTAAATTTATCTTATTGTGCAGAAAAATAACTTATCTATCTAGAAATGAATAGCATGCAAGAACCAAATCAACTTAAAGTGCAATTTATTATTTCCACTAGATCAAGCACTCAAGCAATCATATCTCATCCCAAATCGGCATTACCCGCATAAATGATACACACGAACTAATAGTATAACCAAATAATTGTAACATATCACCCACCCACAAATGCTATCCATAAATATTCTACTAGTTAAGATCAGTTTAAACCCCCGAATTAAACCCATCACTGCTACTAATCTAAGTAGACATGCCTTTTATTATCTAATTTCCACGAATGAAGAACTAGGCCACTACATATATCACAAATTATTAAGAAATCAACTCATGCTATCATATAATGCAATTTGAGGAAATGAAAAGTGAAGGACTTACCTTAATCTTGATTAAGAAGATGAAGATGTAGCTTGTTCTTAGCACCAAAAAGGGGCACAAATTAAGGAAATTAATTTAGTTTTTAGGATTTTTGGGGCGGTGGCAGCTAGAGTTTAAGGGGTAGAGGTAAATAAGGGAGAAGAGGTATATATAGAGGGGGAAATGAGGGGTCTATTTAGGGTTAACTTGACACTAAAAGAGGAAGATGATGCGACGCATCAGTAATCACATTGAAGAGTGCGATGCGATGCGTCGAGTCTACATCGGGACACTAGAAGTTGCATCAAAAATTTATTCTATGTGTTACCTAAGTGACCACCAACGTGGTGCGATGGATAACACTTTGTCAGGACTGACATGATGCGTTGACATCACGTCGATTCAATAGAACTAGCCTTTAAAATTTTTTCTAAGTGTGGGAATGATGCATATTGACGCGACACATTGACTTAGCATCAATGCACTAGAAAGTGTATCCAAAAAATTTTCTAAGGAAAAATTTTTCCCATTTCAGGGACTTTTTTCTTCCCCTTACCTCTTTCACCTATTTAACTTACTCAAAGATCATAGTTCACCCACTTCTTATCTTTTTTATCTCCACCAAATTTCTCATTCCTGCACATCAACCAAACACAACAAAACTATGTAAGAAAAAGTGGGTTGTCTCCTACCAAGCACCCTATTTTTGGTCATGGAACGACTCATTTTCTTGTGTTTTCACGTTTCTTTTTCTTTTCTAAAATTAAAAACAAAAATAAACTATCCTATTACATTACATTTGTTGGTTTCCTCCTACACAGCACCTTATTTTACATTGTGGCACAACTTATCTAAGTCTCACTCACCAGCAAAAGTGATGGACATGTTGTGCTTGTCTCCATGATTAGTCCAATAATGCTTCACACGTTGTCTATTCACCAAAAACTTGTTGGTCTTTTATTTGTTCCACAGTTCAATCGCTCCATGAGACATTATTTGAACTACCTCAAAAGGCTCGGGCCACTTAGACCATAATTTACCCAAAAACAACTTCAACCTTGAATTGAATAGCAAAATAAATTGTCTGAGTTGAAACGCTCTATCTTGAATTTGCCTGTCTTTCCATCTCTTGGTTCTCTCCTTGTACAGTTTTGTATTCTTATAAGCATTGAGATGAAATTCATCTAATTCAATAAGTTGCAACAATCTTTTCTCTCTTGCGGCCTTCATCTCTAGATTTAATTTTTTTTACTACCCTATAAGCTTGATGTTCTAGCTTTACAGGTAAATGGCAAGCTTTACCATAAACCAAACAATATGAGGAGGTCTGTATAGGCATCTTATAAGCTATCCTGTACACCCACAATGCCTCATCTAGCTTTTTGGCTCAATTCTTCCATTGCCTATTTACAATCTTTTGCAATATTTGCTTTATCTCCCGGTCGGACACCACAACTTGACCACTTGTTTGTGGATGATATGCAGTGAGAACCTTGTGCCTAACACCATATTTAGCTAAGAGATTTTAAAACCAAGTGGTAATAAAGTGTGTACCTCCATCACTGATTATAGCTCTTGGAGTGCCAAACAGGGAAAATATTTGCTTCTTCACGAACTTCAGCGCTACTCTCGCATCATTAGTAGGACAAGCTGCAACTTCCACCCATTAAGATACGTAATCAACTGCCACTAAAATGTACAAATTACTATTTGATAGTGGGAATGGTCCCATAAAATCAATCCCCTAAACATTGAATACTTCCACTTCAAGGATGTTGTTAAGGGGCATCTCATGTCGCCTTTAAATTGTACCTAACCTCTGGCATTGATCATAACTCTTTACAAAATCTACTGCATCTCAAAATAATGTTGGCTAAAAGAAACCGGATTGAAATACTTTTTGAGTTGTTCTCTTACCTCCATGATGTCCACTATAAATGGATGAATGACTTTTTTGTAGCACTTATGTGAATTCAGCTTCCATAACAAATCTTCGTATAATACCATTCGGACCCTGCATGAAAAGATATGGCTCGTCTCATATATAAGAACGAGAATCATGAAGCAGTTTCTTCCTCTGTTGAATTATACTTTCAGGAGGGTAAAATTCACTTTCCAATAAATTCATAATGTCCGCATACAAAGGAACTTTATACTCTTTTACAGACAATATCTTTTCATCTAAAAACTCCTCTCAAATGTAGAGAAAGTTATTAACAACATGGTCATGAGTCTCTAACCTTGCCAAATGGTTTGCAACTTAATTTTCTACTCCTTTTCGATCATGAACCTCCAAGTCAAACTCTTGCAGTAATAAAATCCACCGGATCAATCTAGGCTTTGCATCTTTTTTATTGAAGAGATACTTGATGGCTGCATGGTCTGTGTGTACAATAACTTTTGTGCCCACTAAGTACGCTCTGAATTTATTAAATGCATAAACCACCGCTAACATCTCCTTTTTATTAACTTTATAATTCATTTGGGCATCATTCAATATTTTACTAGCATAGTAAATCGAGCGAAATACCTTATTTTTTCTTTACCCCAAAGCAGCTCCTATAACCACGTCACTAGCATCACAAATCAATTTAAATAGCAACTCACAATCTGGAGAAATCAAAATAGAAGCTTCTATCAGCTTCTCAAAGGTTGCTTGACAATCTACCCCAATATCAAACTTGGCCTCTTTTTCTAACAATTTACACATTGGGGTTGCAATCTTCAAAAAGTCCTGAATAAAATACCTGTAGAAACCAGCATGCCACAAGAAACTTCGTACTCTCTTCACTGTGACTGGATGTGGCATCCTTTCAATCACTTTAATTTTGGCTCGATCTACTTCAAGTCCTCTACATGACACTTTATGGTCAAGGACTATTTCTTCCTTTACTAAAAAGTGGCACTTTTCCCAGTTCAGCACCAAATTTGTCTCTTCACATCGAGCTAGGACTCGATCTATATTCTGCAAGCATTTATCAAAAAAATCACCATAACTAGAGAAGTCATCCATAAATACCTCAATAAATTCTTCAACCATGTCATAGAATATTGCCATCATGCATCTCTGAAATATTGCAGGTGCATTATAGAGGCCAAAAGGCATGCGTCTAAATGCATATGTGCCATATGGGCATGTAAAAGTCATTTTCTCTAGATCCTCGGGCGTAATGGTAATTTGATTATATTCCGAGTAACCATCAAGAAAATAATAATACTTCTACCCTACCAACCTATCTAATATTTGATCTATTAATGGGATAGGGTAGTGGTCCTTTTTTGTGGCTTTATTTAGCATCGAGTAGTCAATACATATTCTCGATCTAGTTACCTTACGAGTGGGCATTAGCTTATTTGTTTCATTAGTAACCACGTTCATCCCAACTTTCTTTAGGACATAATATATTGGGCTTACCTCCCTTCCTATCTGAAATTTGATAAACAATCATATTATCGAACCACTTGATGACCTCTTTCTGCACCATGTCTTTCATCATTGGATTTAACCTATGTTGTTGTTTCACCCTTTGTTTAAAACCTTCTTCCATGTGTATCTAGTGTATGCAAAAAGTTGGATTTATCCCTATAATTTTAGATATCTGCTACTCGATCGCCTTCTTCCTCTTTTTCAAGACTATCATTGCTTTCTTTACTTGCATAGCAGATAATCCTGTAGAAAAATACTAGGGAAGGTATCATTGTCACCAAGGTAAACATATTTCAAGTGAAGAGAAAGAACCTTAAGCTCTAATTTTGGAGCTTCATCAATTGAGGCTTTAGGGGATGGACCAATTGGCCTATTCAATGTCTCAAAAGGCAATTTTCTTGTTTCAATGATCGCTGAATTCATGAATTAAACTAATGTCAATGCCTCCACATCCCCATAAAAATCACGACACACCAAGGCTCGCTCTAATGGATCATCTGATAATAACAACCTTTGATCAGACTCAAGATATATAATGTATATAGCATAAAACTCCTCATATATAGCTAGAAATTTTAGCGCCTTATACACATAAAAAAAAAACTCTACTTTATCATACACTCTCATTGTCATCTTTCCTGTTACAAAATTAATTAGTGACTGTCCTATTGCTAGGAAGGGCCATCCCAAAATAAATGGAATAACAGCATTAGCTTCAAAGTCAAGAATTACAAAGTCCACCAAAAAGATTAAGGATCGCACTTGTACCAAGACATCTTTGATAATACCATCAGGCCTAGCAAGGGACCTATCTGCCAACTGCAAAACAATAGTAGTGGGTTTGGGACTCCCAAGGCCCATTTTTTGGTACCAAGATATGGCATAAGATTTATGCTAGCCCCCAAGACACACAATCCATGAGCACTTATGGTCTTCCCTATAGCTATCTACAAAGTGAAACTATATGGATCCTTCAGCTTCATGGACAATTTATTTTAAATCTTGGATGTGCACTCCTCTGTAAATGCAATTGTAGCATACTCGGTCAACCAGTTCTTTTTTGCCACTATATCCTTCAGGTATTTTGTATATTTTGGGACACTATGCAGAATATCAACAAGAGGAATATTTACTTGAACCTTCTTTAGAATATCCAAAAATTTCTTATAACTAGCCTCTTCTTGATGCTTTCTTTGTATTTGAGGGAATGGTAGAGGTAGAGTCTTCTTTTCCTTATGAGTTTGATCACTCGTAGCTTTTTTTTCTACATATTTCTCTTCATTAACCTTACGATCATCATCAGTGGTTGTAGGACTAACCTACTCAGATACTGCCTCCACTAATTGTAACCCACTCCGTGTTGTCACTGTATTTACCTGCTTTAGATTTTCCTCTATATCATTAGGTAAGGCTTCTTGAGGTGTTTTATTCTATGATCCTAAAATATAATTGAGTTGTAACTCCAAATTTATCGTAAGCAACTATTGACTCTTCAACTCTGCTGCAAACTGCGCTTGTTGAGTCTTCACTTCTACTACAAATTATGCTTGTTGAGCTAAAAATTGCTTCATCATCTCCTCTATATTACTAGATTGAGTAGTAGCCTGATTATTCTGAACCTGTTGTTGATTTTTTTGCACTGGCCCCTTATACTGATTAGTGTTCTAGGCCTGATTTCCACCCCATGAGAAATTAGAATCGTTCCTCCAGTTGGGATTATATGTATTACGGAAATTCTACTATCCCTAATGATTCGCATTCCTCACATAGTTAAAAGAATCTTGATTAGCCGTACATGTATCTGTTGCGTTCTCACTACTTCCGCAAACCTCGCACCAAGAATTTTCTTGTTAGACTGCATTAGCTATAGCTGCTACTTTTGGAACCCCCAATTTTATGTTATTAGGCTGAGTAATCATATGATTTTGCATTATGGTAATCTATCTTGTAATAAAGTAAATTGATCTACCTCCAATACCCCAACAACCTTCTTAGGAGCACTCCTCGAGGCAGCATGCCAATCAGGATTCCCTTGTGAAATTTGATTCAGCAGTGTGTACAATTCTTCATAAGTTTTTTCAAAAGCCTGCCCACCTGCTGCTGAATCCAAAAGAAACTTGGTGTTTGGATCTAGTCCCTCAATAAAGGTATGAACAAGGACATTATTATACTGATGATGGTGAGGGAAAATTCTGAGCATACCCCTTAAATCTCTTCTAAGTTTGGTAAAGATTCTCTTCTTCTTTCTGTTTGAAACTCAGAATCTCACTTCTCAAATATACAGTCTTACCTAATGGAAAGAATCAAATAAGGAACTTCTAAGATAGATCTTCCCATGAAGTTATAGAGAATAGTGTTTCAGTATGTAACCACCTCTTTGCTTCAAAAATTAGAGAAAAAGGGAAGAGTGTCAATCTGACATAATTAGTATTCACCCTTTCAGAAATGTAAGTATCGCTTATTTCCAGAAAGGCCTGTATGTGCTGTTGCGGGTCTTTATTGAAAGGACAGAGAATTGCCCCACTGAATTCAACAATTGCACCATATTCTACTTTAATTCAAATCAACCACCTGGCTTGGGCTTGCGAATACTGTTAGTCATATGGTTCGTAAGTGGGATTGCCACCTCATGGATAAGTCTAGCATCTGGTTGAGCAGGAATAGTTGGGATAACCGTAGCTGAGATATTTTCGATATTTGGATTGATAAGGTTATTTGGATCAACTGGATGAGCCATTTGAACCTGTTAATTTAGATATCAAGCTCTTCGCCTATGTTGAAATATCAGTTCTAGTTCCGCAAAAGGCTCTACCAAATCTTTATCTCTCGTCAGTCCTATAGTCAGCTAATCCTGCAAAAATTCAGCCGCTAAGATCAAGTGATTAACACTTAAAATTATTATCAAAAATAAAAAATTTAGCAATTTACTAATTATACTATTCCCTGGCAACGGTTCCAAAAACTTGTTGCGACTCAAACGCATATTCAAGTGCATATGATAATACAAGTAATATAGTGACTTAAAAAGTCAAATATCATTCCCATAAGGACTAAGCAACTAGAAATTCAACCAACTTTTAGTTTTAGACAATGAGGTATTAAGTGTTGCAAAGTATCAAGATGATTTAGAATTTAAGAATAAAATGTAAAATTAATTAATAAGAACTAAAAATTTTTGACAATCGGAAAGCAAGTACTGTTAAAAATAGTAATGATGAGAATTCAAGGGTTGAAGCATTTCAGATAATCATACAAATCTCTATTATTATCATAGTCCAATTGGCTATCGGGGTTTTAATTCGCAAGGTTTATGCTATTATCTTGGTCTCTCGGCCTTAAATCTTCTATCTATTGAATATTGCAACTACAACTCCCGCAGAGATACAATAATTATTGCAGATTCATAAATTTATCTTCTTGCAATTAAATGAAGCAAGGCGCCTAGGTATATCCCTATCCTAGATGCTAATTCAAACCCCTTATTTGATAAAAGGATAAGAACCTTGCTCCTTAATTTCTTCATTCTACCCTATGATTATTCTCCCAAATTCACATAGAAATATAGATTTATTATAATGGTGGCCACTTATCAAAATAGTAAGCTCAAGAAATTAAGAACAACCCAGATGATAATCCAAAAAGAAACTATATAAAGAATATGAAGGAGTAATCATGTTCTTGGCCTCAACCCCAGAACAAGGGTATTTAGCCACTCATGTTTGAATTCAACATCAAAAATAAGTAATTAATCATACCCAAAATTAATTTTGAAGTAAAATAGTTCAAAAGAGTGTTTAAGAACCCTAAAAGAGAGATTTTTATGCTTTTCCGCCGCTGATATGCTTGCAAAAAGTGTTTGGAATTGTGCTCACGTGTTCCTTTTATACTTGGAGAAAATTTTCCAGATCTATACTACCAACACAATGCATCATTAATGCGTAGCTAAGGCCATCTCATCGCGTCAACTTTGCATCAACACACTGGAATTATACTTTAAAAATTCAGCTAAGTCACCAAACACAAGGATCGATGCGATGCGTGTACTTTGCATCGATGTATTGGAATTGTCTTCTAAAATTATTGACTAAGTTACAAAGCTTACAGACCAATGCGATGCATCGACTTTGCGTAATGTTCAACTAAGCTTGATAAATCACTCTTCTTCAGTTGCTTCCTTTTATTCCTGCTCTCGTTCATCTACACATGTTCTTGGACTCAATAAAAATGGTCTTTCACATCAACACGATTAATTCCATATCATCAATCACCAATTGCTTCATAATATACATCCAATTTTCATCCAAATCCCTTAGAAATTTACCCTGTATCACTAATCACATTGGTTAGCCATGAAACTCAATTTAGATTAAATGAAATATAAATAATACATTATTTTCTCAAAACCAGTCCAAATATGGGTAGATATCGGTATTTGAACATATAAATACGCCGAAGATCAATATTAAAAACAAAAATACCAAGATGTCTATCAAATTTAATCATAAGAAAATAAAGATAGGATAAACCACATTTTATACTCAAATGAATCTTCAATATAAAAAGCAAAATCTATACTTTAAAGCTCCACTAATTTAATCTTGTCTCGAATTAGTATAAATTTAAGCTCCAAGCTCCAAGAAAATACAAAAACACTAAACTAAGTATGGGTGGTAGTGTTGTAGAATTATAGATATGTAATGAGGTTTTTGAGCTCTTTTTGTAAGAATTGGGATCGACAGTGCAGAATTACAATTTTGCCCCTAGCGGGCAATCTCGCTAGACCGCGATCATACTGGCTTAGCCACGATCGTAACTCCAGGATCATTCCATTCTTATTGTAATTATGAATTTTTGACTTTCTTGACTTACCACGATCGTGGTGGCCACTCCATGATTGCGATACATGAGGCCCAGCCTACACGGTTTTCTAGATTTTGCACTTATCTACCCTTTTTACTCCTTTTCAGCTCATTTTACTTCTTTTTATCTCAATAATTTTTATACCTACAAAACATGGGAATTAGTGCATTTAAATAACAAAATAGTCTCATTCATACCTTTAGAGCATAGTGGTGTGCGCTAGTTCAAATATCGATGAGTAGCAAATTTACCACTCATCAGTAGGATATCTATCAAAGAGTATTCCTTGAAATTTCATCATTTGTCCAGGTATGCTCTTAATTTTGTTTCTACCATGAGGGCTAGAATGCATAAGTTTTCTTTAAGATTATCTCGTGAGTTGATCCTTAAAATTAAGGATGACTTGTTGATTAAGGACATGGATATCTCCAAGTTGGTTATGTATATGGAGTAGGTGATGGAAAATAAGAAGAAGCAGGCTGAGTTTAGTGAGTGGTAGGGGAAGAAATTTAGGCATTCTAACCAAGGGGTAGAGATGGTGGTAAGTGGCTAAAAAAGAAATGAGAGAGTTCTAGTTCTTTCTCCATGGTTAGTGCTCCTTGCTCAAATCCATCGGGTGATTATTGATCCCAGTATAATGGTGGGTTCTGGGCATAGGGTTCCTAATTTTATGCTAGAGGGGCTTAGTCGGCTTTATCACACCCTTCTTGTAGATTTTATGGGCGACCGTATTATAGGCTTTCTAAGGAAGGGAAGAACATATGTTTTTATTATTGTAATATTTTTCATATGCAGCGTGACTGTCGTGATAGAATGGATTCTAAGGCAAACAAGGTTCATGTTGCCTCTTCATCTGCTCCTACACCAAAGGGTGCTATTTCTTCATCTACTTCTTCTTCTGGTACCAACACTAGCTTGGATTGCTTATATGCTCTTGCATCTCATTAAGTATTCTGAGGCATACCCTGATTTCATTACTGGTATGTTGAAACAATTATCTTGTGATGTTTATTATTTACTTAATCCAGGGCCCACTCTTTCTTAAGTGACCCCGTTTGTGTCTGTGTATTTTGGTTTTAGTCCTGAGTTTATTTTTAATCTCTTTTTGTATCTACCCTAGTTGGTGACTTAGCGATTGTTAAATGAGTCTATAGGGGGTGTGGTATCTGTTAGTTGTAGAGAAACTCTTGTGGGTTTGATAAAGTTAGATATAATTGACTTTGATATCATATTGGGGGTGGTAATATAATGTTTAAATTCCCTAATGAGCTGGTCATTATATGGTAAGGGGGTTATTTAGATCCTAAGGGAAGTTTTATCTCATATCTTAGATCTGAAGAATGATTTCCAATGGGTGTTTCTATCACTTGGTCTAGGTTAATGATTCTAACTCGGAAGGTCCTTCTCTAGAATTCGTTCCTGTGCGTCATGAGTTTCCTGAGGTTTTCCCTAATGATCTTCTTGGTATTCCTCCCAATATAGAAATTGAATTTGGGATTGATCTTATTTCGGACACTATCCTATCTCTGTTCCTCCGTATAGAATGGCTCAGGCTAAGTTGAAGGAGCTAGAGAAGTAATTAAAGGATCTCTTAGATAAGGGTTTCATGTGTCCTAATATGTCTTCTTGGGGTGATCCTATGTTGTTCGTTCATAAGAAAGATGGTTCCCTTTAGATACTTATTCATTATCGTCAGCTGAATAAGGTGACCAAAAAAACTAAATATCCTCTTCCTAGGATCAATGATCTGTTTGAATAGCTTCAAAGTGAGATGTGTTTCTCTAAGATTGATCTTAGGTAGGGTTATCATCAGATTAAGATTAGGGAAGTGAATATCTCTAAGACTGCCTTCAAGACCCAGTATGGTCATTATGAGTTCTAGTTATGTCTTTTGGGTTGACCAATGCTTTAATAGCATTTATGGAATTGATAAATAGGGTTTTCTGTCAGTTTCTAGATTCGTTCATCATTGTCATCATAGATGATATTCTGGTATACTCTAAGAGTGAGGCGGATCATGTTGATCACCTTTACGTTATGTTCCAGACCTTAAAGGATCACCGTTTGCATGCCAAGTTCTCAAAGTGAGAGTTTTGGTTGAAGGTTGTGGCTTTTCTTGGTCATGTTATCTCTAGTGAAGGGATCATCATGGATCCATAAGAAGTTGGTGTGGTTAAGAAGTGGCCTAGACTCGCAACTCCAATTGATATTCAGAGCTTTTTATGTTTAGTTAGTTACTATAGAAGATTTTTAGAAATTTTTATGACTATAGCTGCCCCATTGACTAGATTAACCTAGAAGAAGCTCAAGTTCTTATGGTCAGATATTTGCAAAAGTAGTTCGAGAAGTTAAAGGATAAGTTGACTTCAGTTCTAGTTTTGACCTTGGCCAAGGGAAATAATGGCTTCATAGTGTATTGTGATGCTTTTCGTGTTAAGCTTGGTTGTGTGTTGATGCAGCATGGTAGCATAGTGTCCAATGCTTCTAGGCAATTAAAGGTTTATGAGAAGAACTACCCTACTCATGATTTGGAGTTGTTAGCTGTGGTATTTGTGTTGAAAATTTGGCTTCACTATCTCTATGGTGTTCATCTTGACATCTTTTTAGATCATAAGAGCCTAGAGTATGTGTTTACACAGAAAGTGTTAATCTCAGGCAAAGGAGGTAGCCTAAGTTGCTGAAGAACTATGATATAAGTCTCTATTACCATCTAGGTTAAGCTAACATAGTTGATGATGCTCATAGCAGGTTATTCATGGGGAGTCTAGCTTATGTGGATGAGTATAAGAATTAGTTCATGAAGGACATTCACCAATTGGCTAATCTGGGAGTTTGTCTCACAAACTTTGAGGATGGGGGTATATTTGTGCATTGGGTATCCCAGTTATCTCTTGTTGTTGAGATAAAGGAAAAAAAATATTTGATCCTGATTTGATAAAGATTAAGAGGAATGTGGGTTAGCAAAAGTTTATTGACTTTGATTTTGGTAGTGATGGTATCTTGAGGTACCAAGGCCGTTCATGTGTTCCCGACATCGATAGATTGAGGGAAAGGATTTTGGCAAAAGCTCATGGATCTCATTATGTTATTCATCCTAGTTCTACAAAGATGTATCATGATCTTAAAGAGTTTTATTGGTGAAATAATATAAAGCGATATATGGCTAACTATGTGGCTAAATACATGGTATGTCAACAAGTTAAAGTTGAGCACATGAGACCTGAAGGTTTGTACCAAGAGATAGAGTTTGCTTATAATAATAATTATCATTCAAGCATTAGTGTGGCTCCTTTTGAGGCATTATATGGTAGGATATATTATTCTCCTATTAGGTGGTATGAAGTTCGTGATGGGGTTTTTTGGCGCGGACTTAGTTCACCAAGCACTGGAGAAGGTAAAGGTAATTCGTGATAGATTAAAACCCACTCAAAGTCGCCAAAATTCCTATGCAGATGTGAGGCATAGGGAGTTGGAATTTAAGGTTTATGATTGGGTGATCCTAAAGTTATCTCCCATAAAAAGAGTGATGTAGTTTTTTAAGAAGGGAAAGCTTAGTCCCCGATATATTGGTCTATACTTAGTTTTGTAGAGGGTTTATAATGTTACCTATGAGTTGGAGTTGCCTTCTAAATTGAGTTCCATTCATCCAGTTTTCTATGTATCTATGTTGAGAAAGTGTGTGGGTGATCATTCATCGGTTGTTCCTTTGGAAAGATTGGTATTTTGGATTCCTTCACTTATGAGGTAGTCCTGGTTGAGGTCTTAGATTCTCAAGTTTGTTGGTTGTAGACGAAGGATGTGGCATGGGTAAAGGTTCTTTGGAGGAACCATAAGGTTGAAAAAGCTACTTGGGAGGCAGAAAAGGACATGAAGTCCAAGTATCCACACTTTTTCCCCATTCCAGAAATTCTTGCTTGAGGTATGTGTTGCTCATAATATCTTTGTCGCATGCCTTTGTTTCCTAACTTGGTTAAATGAAAGTTTGATGAGTAATAATGTGTTAACTGGTGCTTGTGCTTGCCTAAACTAGTCGTTCAAGGAAGAATGATCCTAGTGGGAGAGAATTGAAACTCCCTAGTTTTGACCCTTAGAAAATTGTTAGATTTTGAGCTCTCTTGACATCATAAAAGTTGTGATTACTTGTTATGTGTTGTGGATACGGTTGGGAGTCTTTGATCGTATGATACTCAGTATGGTTTGGCTTGTTTCTATTTAAGGTACGAATGGAGATCATGCAAGTTAGATGTTAGGGTACGCGAAGTATAGTATCAAAACCGTATGATGTCATATGTCTAGCCTAGATGATTCTGCCTAACATACGATTTATGGGTAAATCATATGATTGGGTATGAGTTAGACCATGAACTCATATGTTGGATAGAATTGGAGTCCAACATTCTGTCTAGGGTGCTAGTGGTGTGAACCACTCATATAATTAGGGTACGAGTAGGGGGGGTCGTACCCTTCTACGCACCATTTTTTATCTTTTAAGCTATGGACATTTTAGACATTTCCCACCCCAAAACCCTTAAGTCACCATGTCTTATAACACATTGTAGCCTCTCATAAAACACTTTGAAATATCAAGTCATTCCAAAAACTCTGTCTAAACACTCTCTTCAAGATTGGGCTAGGGTTTCTACAAGGTGCTCATCTAGAGGATCAAAATTCAAGATCTTTCAGTGAATTTTTGTGAATAAGTCATGTGACTCTTCCCTCATTATTATTTCTCAAATATCATATGTTTTAAACTTTTATTATGGTTCATTAATAGTGGTATTGAAAACTAATGTTGAGGGATTTGTTGCATATTGGTGAGTATTATTTACTCTTGGTTTTAATTATGTTTATACATATTTTAATGATGGTTTTACAGATATGGGTGCTTGGTTATTGTGATTTTACAATTGGGTCATGGTTATCCCTAAACTTAATAGTTTTCACTTGGGTTTTGGTCTTGGTAAAGGTATACCCTCAATGTGTTTGTGAAATTGTCTAAGAGAACAAACTAGTCACATGATGAATTGGGTTTTGCACTAATGCTTGGTATAAGAATGTAAATGAAGGATGAATGATTTTGTAAAGGTATTGATGACCATAAATTGAATTGAAATGTGTTTTGAATTAAGGAATTGGCCTAATCAATACGAATAGTTGGTAAACGATTTTTTAAAGGCCTTGTTGGCTATGTAATAATTTAATGGTAACCTTGGTGGTTTAATTGTCTAAAATGGTTTAAGTCCTTAAACATTAAATTGATTTATGTCTCTATTTGATAATGAGTTTGAGTCCCTAATTGTTGAATTTAATTTATTACTTTTTATAGACAATGGGTTTGAGTCCTAAAGTCGAATGCTAATGGTTATGGCATGATGTACACTTGTAAGTGGGGTTGGTATGACGATACTAATGGGGTGCCTTTGGTATGTAATTGGACTTATGGTTGTGTGTGTGTAAAAAATGCTTTAATTGGGATTTAAATCAGGATGTGTAGTCGGGCCGTAAAAGTCAAATTTGAAGGACTAACACTGGAAATGTGATAGCCAGTGCGGGTATCTATTTCACTGGAAGGTTCGAGTCCCCCATATTATATACATTGGTGCTTATCACCTTGATTATGTCAGGAGTTTTGAGTCCCCCATATAGGCATATACAGTTATGGATATTCTCTAGTTAGTGAGGCTACATGGATTGGGGCCCTTCCATCTAGGGGAGAGTTAGGCCCATATAGCCCGTGGGTGCCTTGATTTGTGATGCTTATGCTACACAGCTCAGGTTAATGATTTCAAAGTTCATGGTAACCTTGTTCCATATACCATATATATATATATATATATATATATATATATATATATATATATATATATATATATATTGCATTAGTTATATCATTGGTCGATTGTTTTTGAACTGATAGCATTATTTCATCCTTACCCTTCAATTACATAAAAGAGCTCCAACTACTAACTGTCCTTCTACATTGTAACCCCACATAATGCAGGTGTTGGTCATACTATCACACCTCCTGCTCAGTGACTTGGACTCAGAGATAGCTTGTGTTGACTTGAAGTTGTGAGCTTCCATACTTTGGAAGGCTCCATTTCTTGCTTTGATTTTCTTTTGTCTTTATTGGATTAGATTTGGCTATTGGTTTTGGCTATGGTCGGGGGTATGTCCCTACTGGATATTCTTGTTTTATTTTAGAGGCTTTGTATGGACATACTGTGGACTTGGTATGTTATGGAACAGATATGAATTTGATTATTTAATTGTGGTTTATTGGTTGGTTGGATTGTTTCTCGAGTGTGATCTTCGGTCCTTATTGGACTTGAGATGCCTATTACGACTTGACCCTGGTTTGGGTCGTGTCAGTTATTGAGACACGTCATGAGCACATTTCTATTTTTTAGATAAAATATTTGAAATGAAGATCCTTTAGTCTTAGTTGGACTCATGATGGATACATTAGGCTATTACCTTAGGCTGGAGGTGAATTGTACTTATTTTAATAGCCTGATAAGTTCTTTTCCTTGGGTAGGATAGTATCTACCATTGAACGCTCCTCCATGACCTATAAGTGCAAACCCATTAGGCCATTGTAGATTGAACATCCCGAGAATAACTCTATGTAAACAAATAGACTAGTGATAGTATTGAAAACCCTGAGTTTTTTTCTAGCTATTCCATGCTTATGTGTATATATTTTTGTTCTTGATTAGGCTCAGATTATGCTCTATTGCTATTATTAGGAATTTTGGTATGATTCTAGAATTGTTTTATGGCTATTCTTTGCTCCTGATTTGTTCATTTGTTATGGTTGTAGTTTGATACTAATAAGTTTGGGTTTGAGTATAACATCATTCTATGACTATGTTTTGTGTATTCAGGTGTTGATTATGGTTATTACTGGGAGTTTTGGTGGTTGTACTTGGTTTATTAAATGGGAGTTCCATCAGTTATATATGTATCATTTGACCTCTTGTTACTATCCAATATTTTTTGCTAGATTAGTATCTAGCATGGTTATATTTTAAGTCTGGTTCACATGTTTATATTCATTATGGATTTGGCATCAAAAGGTCATTTGAGTTTGGTACAGTTAAAGGTTAGTCATGCTTCTTAACTTATATTTCCTCTTTTTTTTACCCATCGATTATTTGGGGTTTCAGCAAGGTTAATTATACTACCCCGGGAGTACACCCTGGACCACAAGCTAACCCATTAGCCGGTAGCTACTATGAGCACAAAACGGAACTGCTAATAAAAGATACACATATGTAGAATAATTGAATATTCCATAAGGTTTTATAATAATAAGACATTATAGAACTCTTAACTATGAAATAACTGTCTAAAAGTAATAACATAATGACTGACAATAAACTGAAAACTGGATATCTGAAAGTGTCTGAAACCCTCTAACTGAATGAGTATGGAGTCGATGGGACATGTCCCGAACTAACTCCGACTGAATACTAGACTGAAGTACTAAAATAAATATAATCAGCCCTTAAAATATGACTCACCATTGTTGTTGCTGATGATGCGCTGGAATGTCTAAATACGGTCGGGAACCTGAGCATATGAACCTATGATATAATACATCATAGCGCAAGCAACGGGTATGTGGCCAGTACTTTGAATGTACTAGTATGCTAGATGAGGTTAGGCTGGTATACATGGGCTCATGTGTATGAATAACAACTGATTAAATGAATAGCATAAGATAACTTGATATGCATGCATGAAAGCTGTAAAATTTGAGAATGCATGACCAAGCATATAACATGATTCTGAAATAGTCTATAAATTGAATTACTAAAATATGATTACTGATTAATTGATAAACTGTATGCTATGGTCAAGCAAAATAGAACTGAGTTTTGAATAAAATACTAAAACTAAAACTATGGGAGGTATCATCTAACCGACATGCCCCAAACTCAATTGATCGAGGTCCAACCTGTGAACCCAGTTGGAAGGGTGCTAGAACCGTACCACAAGTACTAACAATGGTTGTGGTGTCAGTCCTAATCTAGCGGGTAACCCCTGAGATTAGTACTACATAGGCGGGTGATCCCTGAGAGTGTAATTCCTAAACTGGTGGGTGACATCTTATAACCTATGCTGGCTACATAGTTTTGGAACTTAGGGATTGCTTCTAGGGACTCAATCCTAACTGATGGGTGAGCCCTCATCCCTATGTTCTCTCGGAGTTGAATCCTACTCCGAACTTATAATACCCCAAATCTGGTACCCAAAATTCTACACGGTGCTCATGACCCCAAAGGACCACAAGCTAACCCATGACTGATATCTGTACCTAAATATTTCATAACATACTATATAAATGCGGAAATAAAGGCTGAAAGGCCATAAGGTTCAAAATTGAGACATAATATCTGATAAAATATAACATCTGGGTGGGGTATGAAATACCCAAAACAACTGAAATAACTGTCTAATCATGATAGTCTGAAAAGCCTTTAATGGTTTGAATAAGGTGTTGATGGGACTTATCCCCAAATAACTCCAACTACTGAAATGAACTAAGTACTAAAATGATAAAATAATGCTCATGTCCTCAAAGGATGAGGACTCACTACCGACACTGACTACTGAGTACTGGAATGCTATTAATGCTCTAGAACTCATGCTTTGGAACTTATGGCATAAAGTAAAACACCATAGCACAAATGCGTCAGTACGATTGAATGTACTAGTATTTATGTGAGGTAGGCTGAATGCAAAGGGTACTTATGCATTAACTATACTAACTAACTGAATAACATGAACGTGAGAATACATGCATGAATAAGAGACTATAACTGAAGCTATAATAACATGATTACTGAGTTTGAGTACTAATAACATGAGTTACTGATAACATTAGATACCGATAACTGTATAACTGAAATAACTTTTACTGAGCGACTGCATCTGACATTCTAGGTTCTGATGGAACTAGCTAAGTTCCATACTATTCTGAGTTGACTGTATCTGACAGTCCTGAAATCTAAAGAATTATCTGAGTTCTATTACTAAGACTGATACTGAAATTGTAAATGTGGTAAGTAGTCATCTAACCGACATACCCCTAATACATCATTATGGCTGATTTGGGGTCCAATCTTTAACCCCAATTGAAAGGGTGCCAATACCGCACCACTGGTAAGGACAAACTGTGAGTGACCCTTATATAACATGTTACTATAATAAGAATGGTGAGACCCTCATATAATAGGTTAGGCTACCTCATCTACCCTCATATAACAGGTTATGATGTCTCAACCTACGCTGGCTACGTAGTTCTAGAGCGCAAAGAGTGCTTCTAAGAATCACACCCTCTAATAACAGGTGAGTTCCCATCCTTAGGCTCACTCGGTGCTAACTTCTACTCCCATCTACACTAAACATGATTAACTGAACTGGACTGTACTGAGTTCATAGAGTTTCGTTGACTGATGGAATACTACTGAAATTACTGAATTACTGAGCTTTCTGAGATTTACTGGGATTATGAGTTTACTGAATTTTCCTGAGTCACATGACTGGCTGAATTCTACTGAACATAGCTTGACTGAGGATAACGTGAAAACATGACACTGACTCTAGGAACATAGCTAAATTGTCGGGTACAAGTACCCCCAAGACTCGATAGAAGGAAACTGACAAGGAATGACATTCTTGAATACATGACCAACATCAATAATCCATAATACAATAAGTTGGGGATTTCATAAAGTATATGGTTATCACAAACTTATACATGAATAGGATTGCATGTAAAAGATGGTATAATTTCATAAGGCTAATTCATGAGCAATCCAACAAACATTTACAAGGCACATTTGTAGCATGGGAGTTCTTTGAACATAAGGGTAAAACATGAATCAATCACTTAAGTCACAATTGAACTATGTTATATGATTTCTAGTCTTCTAGGCATTTTATCAAGCACCTTACATGTACCACTTAGGTCATAGGTATAATCATTAATTAACACTTCATAAACCACTCAATTCATGGATTTAAACTCATCTACTAACCTAATTCCATAAGAACACATTAAGATTCCAACTTGGGAACCATACAACAACAATCACATAAACATAATCAACCCACACCATAATATTCATAATACATGATTTAAAACTTGGTTTTGGGGCTTCATGGATGAAAGGAATCTATGAATGAACATTATGCATACCTGAGTTAATGAATTTGGAAGGATTGATGGAGATTTCATGTGATTTGGCCCTTGAATTTGAGATCTAGTGTTCTTGTTCTTGAGTAGAGCTGATTTTAATATGAGAGACTAATGAAAAAGTGAGAAAATAATGCACTCTTAGGGTTAAATCTCGTGATTGGGTAGAATTGAAGACATGGGAAAAGACCAAACGGACCCTAGGATTTAATATTGCAAAAATTGGAAAATTTCTGATTTTGATCCTTGGGGCGATGCACCACTATCGTGCCAAGCCACTGGAACTGGATAATTAGGAATCTGCATGGTGGCGTGACGCAGAGCTATCGCGTTGCCACTTTGCTTATGACCTAGAAGTTTTGCGCAACGCGAAGAGATCGTGGAGATTCACTGGAAAAAGGACAGTTATGAACTGGGCCTTTGGCATGATGCGCTACTATATCAGAGCAACACTAGAAATTGACAATTGCCATTTAAGCTGGCTCCACGATGCGCTGATGGCTTAGGTGAATTTGGTATCGATGGAAAGCTTATTTAATTTTCCACATGACAAAAAGTGAAAATATTAAAAATAACGCATGTATAAAAGTGGATTCATCTTTAAAACAACTCTTTGACATCTTTGGGACAAATTTAAGCTAGGTAGAAGTATGGGGTATTACAATATCTCCCCCTTGGGAAAATTTGTCCTCTAATAAGACTGATTGAGATGGGAGAAATGATAAGCCAAATTATATACTAAACATAAGCATCTGAAACATGACTAGATGATTGAGATTTCTGAGATTCATACTGAGAATGCATATCTGATGAGTGATTTCATGACTGAACTAACTCATGAATACATACTGAGATTTTTGATAACGGAGTTTCTCACAAGGAGAATACATATCTGATGCATGAACACATGTCTGATCTGATGCATAAGCATATGATTGAATACGCAATGGTAAATAGATACTAAGTTTAAAATGGGAATCCGAGCATGAAATTAGTTTATAACTGGAACTTGAACATGAAACTGAATAAGCTTTAAGGAAAGCTACTACCTTGGGCTGAGTCTGAGTTTTTGGAGAAGAGGTGAGGATACTTACTCCGCATATCTTCTTATGCTTCCCAAGGAGCTCCCTCAATGGAATGATTCTGCCTAAGAACTTTTACTAGCGAGACTTTTTTGTTCCTTTGTCTACGAGTCTGGTAGTCAAGGATTTTGACTGGAATTTCTTCGAATGAGAGGTTGTTCTCAACATCTATGCTCTGAATAGGGACTAAAACTGTTGGGTCAGCTATGCACTTCTTGAGAAAAGAGACATGGAAGACTGGATAAACTGAGGCTAGATCTGAAGGTAACTCGATCTCATAAGTTACCTTGCCAAAATGACTGAGAATTTTGAAGGAACTGACATAACGGGGACTGAGCTTTCCTTTCTTGCCAAACGTCTTCACTCCCTTCATGGGAGAGATCTTTAGATATACATAGTCACCAATCTCATACTTGAGATCTTTTCTGCATATATCTTTATAAGACTTTTGTTGGCTCTGTGCAACCCAGAGTCTTTCTCTGATCAACTGGACTTTTTCTAAGGCATCGAATACTAAGTCAGGCCCTATAACTGAGGCCTCACTAACTTTGAACCACCCGACTGGAGATCTACATCTCCTACTGTAAAGAGCTTCAAATTGAGCCATCCAAATACTGGAATGATAGTTTTTGTTGTATGCAAACTCAATTAAAAGCAAATGGACATCCCAACTTCCCTTAAAATTAATTGCACACGCTCGCAACATATCTTCTAAAGTATGAATGGTCCTTTCTGATTGACCATCTGTCTGAGGATGGAAGGCTGTACTGAGATGAACTTGGGTACCAAGACCTTTTTGGAATGCTTTCCAGAAGTGAAGGAGAACTAGGTGCCTCTTTTAGAGATAATAGATAGCAGAACACCGTATAATATGACCAACTCTCTAATGTAGAGTTTGGCATAATCCTTGGCTTAATAAGAGGTATGGACTGGAAGTAAATGAGCTGATTTGGTCATCCTATCTACAATGACCTAAACTGAATCATGCTGGTGATGAGTATGAGGCGAACCATTCATGAAGTCCATGTTTACTTCTTCCCACTTCCAAGTAGGAATATAGAACTCCTGCATAGACCCATTAGGCTTCTGATGCTCTATCTTAACCTGCTGACATATAGAGTACTTAGCCACAAACTCTACAATATCTATCTTTATCCCACTCCACCAATAGATCTCCCGTATGTTATAGTATATCTTAGTGGCCCCTGGATGAATAGAGTAGCATGCACCATGCGCTTTTACAAGAATTCGCTGCCTCAAGTCATCTACACCTGGAACACACAAGTGATCCTGACAACACAAAACACTATCTCCCCCTTGGGAAAAAAACCTCAACCTTCTAATCCTTGACTGATTTTTTCAACTTCACCAGACTGGGATCTCTATCTTTCTTTACTTTTATTTTGGAAACTAGAGATGATTCTGAACTACTTTGAACCCATATATCACCCTCCTCTGTTTCGACAAGGGGAACACCTAGTCTAGCAAACTGATGGACTTCCTGAGCTAACTTCTTTCTATTATCCTCAACATGAGCAACACTACCCATAGACAGTCTACAGAGAGTGTTGGCTACTATGTTGGCCTTGCCCGAATGATAAAGGTGACTCATTTCATAATCTTTCAAGAGATCTAACCACCTTCTCTGACGAAGATTGAGATCTTTCTGAGAAAAGACATACTGAAGGCTCTTACAATCCGTGAACACATCTACATAAACTGTGTATAGATAATGCCTCTAAATCTTTAAGGCAAAAACTACGGTTGCTAACCCAAGATCATGAGTAGGATAATTCTTTTCATGGGGTTTAAGTTGCCTGGAGGCGTAGGCTATGACCTTACCATGATGCATGAGGACACAACCCAAACCTATTCTAAATGCATCACAATATACTATGAACCCATCTAGATCGTCAGAAAGAGCCAAAACTGGAGCTTAGGTGAGTCGAGTCTTCAACTCTTGAAAACTCTTCTCGCAAGGATCTGACCACTGAAACTTGACTTTCTTCTAACTCAATCTAGACATAGGGGATATAATAGATGAAAATCCCTCAACAAATCGTCTGTAATATCCATCCAAACCCAAGAAACTCCTGATATCTGATGGAGAGACAGGGCGAGGCCAGTTTCTTACTGCTTTGGTCTTGTAAGAATCTACTCTAATGCCATCACCAGAAACGATATGACCAAGGAATGATACTGACCTTAGCCAAATTTTCACTTACTGAATTTGGCGAATAACTGATGATCTCTGAGAGTCCGAAGTATGATTCTGAGATGGTCTGCGTGATTACGCTCACTACAGGAATAGACAAGGATGTCAACGATAAATACTATGACAAACATGTCCAAGTACTACTTAAACACATGGTTCATCAAGTCCATAAAAGCTGCAAGGGTATTGGTAAGAACAAAGGACATGACTAGGAATTTGAAGTGACCATACCGAGTACGGAAGGCTATTTTTGAAATGTCACATTCTCTGAATCTGAGCTAATGATAGCTTTATCTGAGGTCTATTTTTGAGAAATAACTGGCACCCTGAATTTGGTCAAACAAGTCAATAATTCAAGGAAGTAGATACTTGTTCTTGACTATGAATTTATTGAAATGACGGTAATCAATGCATATTCTGAGAGAACTATTTTCTTATGCACAAATAAGACTGGTGCACCCCACGGGGATACATTGGGTCTGATGAATCCCTTATCTAAGAGATCCTTCAACTATTGTTTCAGTTCTTTGAGTTCTGCTGGTTCCATTCTGTATAGCGGAATAGATATAGGCTGAGTATCTGGAAAAAGATTAATACCGAAGTCTGCTTCCCATTCGAGAGGAATTATTGGAAGATCTTTGGGAAAGATATCTGAATATTCATTCACGACTGGGACTGATTCAAGGCTAGGAGTTTTGGAACTAGTGTCCTTAACCTGAACAAAGTGATAGACACATCCCTTAGATATCATTATCCTTGCTCGAAGGTAGGAAATAATTTGACCTCTGAAAGCAGAATTGCTAGCCCTCCACTTTAGGATAGGTTCATTTTGAAACTTAAATTGGACTATTCTATTTCTGCAGTTGACTGTGGCATAGCAGGAATGAATCCAATCCATGCCGAGAATGACATCAAATTAGTCATCTCTAATTTGACTAAGTCTACTGAGATGACTTTCTTAAATATCATAACCGGACAGTTCCTGTATACCCGCCAGGCTATGATAGTTTTTCCACTGGGGTACAGACTGAAAGGGGCTCTGCTAGAATTTTGGGACTGACTCCGAAATCAACTGCTATATAAGGAGTAATGAAAGACAAAGAAGCTCCTGTATCTAGCAAAGCGTAAACATGCAAGTGAAATATTTGTAATGTACCAGTAACAACATCAGCAGAATTTTTCTAATCTTGTCGGGACTGGAGAGCATAAAGTGTGTTTGGGCATTGTCCACTAGTAGCACTAGAGGTGGCACCCTGCTGATTTGAATGAAAAAACTGAGCTGTGGAATGATTCTGCTGACCCTGAGGACCTGGATAAGGACAGTCTAACTATATGGCCTGACTTTTCATATCCGAAACAAATACCACTGCCAACTCTGCAAGTATCTTGATGGTGTTTGCCACAAGTCTGGCAAAGAGGATAGGTGCGAGCACTGCTAACACTACCTTAAGACTTAGAGCCTGGTGCTCTATCTCTGCTACCATCCCTAAACTTAGGAGCTGGAGCACTGGATGAGAAAGGAGCTGGAACGGATGACTTAGGAAGGAATTGAGAATGATACCCTCCTTCTAATTTAGGCTGAACAAAGTTGAAACTACATGTCCTTGCTCTCTTATTTTGTTTCTCTCTCATCTTAATCTTTTGCTCTTCTCTCTATTGAGCATCGGTCATAAGTTTGGCTATGTTTATATCACTATTCAATATCGCAGACCTGCACTCATTAACCATACTATCATTCACCCCAAAAACAAACTTACTCATCTTGGCCTTATTGGCTGCCACTACATGGGGAGAATATCTGGCTAATTGAGTAAACTTAAGAGAATACTATTTCACCATCATGTTGCCCTGCTTGAGGTTGATAAACTCTAACACCTTAGCTTCTCTTAGATCTAGGGGAAAGAATCTATTTAAGAAGGCAGTAGCAAACTCCTCCCACTCAATAGGTCCTACATCTACAAACCTCTCTGCTTTCCATTATTTGAACCATGTGTGAGCCATATCCTATAACGGGTATGCATCTAGCTCAGCACTCTCACTAGTGGTAACCCCCATAATATCTATAACCTTCTAAACTTGGTAAAGAAATTCGTGAGGGTCCTCATCTGACTTAGACCGGAAAAAGGATGGAGGATTCATTTGGGTGAAGTCCCAAATCCTGACTGCAGCTGAGTTTACCACTAGGTTGGCCGGAATGATAGTTGGTCATTCATTTTGAGCAGCAACTGAATTAGCAAGAGTGGTAAATGTAGCTCTAAACTCTGCATGAGAAATGTGTTCGTCCAAGGGATCTGCTTTGACGGGTTGAAGGGCTGACTGATTTTTGTTTCTTTTTTAGGAGACATGTTTTGTAGAAAAAAAAGAGAAATGGATTAGACCAGACTGAGAGATTAACTGGAGATTATACTCACTGTCAAGACGTGAATACTAAAAAAATTAAAACTGTTCCTAGAACATCTTATAGCCTCATGTACATAGATGTGGCGCATAACACACCCATGTACAATAATCTACTTGATGAGGCTATCAGACTTCCTAGGACTCTATTAAACCTTAGGCTCTGATACCAAGTTTGTAATACCCCAAATATAGTACCAAAAATGCTACACGGTGCTTATGACTCCAAAGGACCACGAACTAACCCATGACTGATATTTGTACTTGAATATTTCATAACATACTGTATAAATGCAGAAATAAAGGCTAAAAGGCCATAAGGTTTAAAACTGAGAGATAATATCTAATAAAATATAACATCTTAGTGGGGTATGAAATACCTAAAACAATGAAAATAACTGTCTAATCATGATAGTCTGAAAATCCTCTAACTGTATAAATAAGGAGTTGATGGGATATGTCCCCAACTAACTCCAACTACTAAAATAAACTAAGTACTGAAATGATAAAATAATTCTCATGTCCACGAAGGATGAGGACTCATTATTGACACTGATTGCTGAGTACTGGAATGCTACTAATGATCTAGAGCTTTTACTTCAGAACCTATTGCATAAAGTAAAACACCATAGAACAAATACATCAGTACAATTGAATGTATTGGTATGTATGTGAGGTAGGTAGAATATAAAGGGTACATATGCATGAACTATACTAACTAACTGTATAACATGAACGTGAGAATACATGCATGAATAAAAGACTATAACTGAATTTGTGATAACATGATTACTGAGTCTGAGTACTGATAACATGAGATACTGATAACTGTATAACTAAAATAACTATTAATGAGAAATTGTATCTGACAGTCTAGGTTCTAAAAGAACTAGTTGAGTTCCATACTGTTCTGAGTTGACTGTATCTGACAGTCCTAAAATCTGAAGAACTGTCTGAGTTTTGTTACTGAGACTGAGACTAAAAATGTAACTGTGGGAAGTATTCATCTAACCAACAAGCCCCTAATATGCCATTATGGCTGAGTTGGGGTCTAATCTGTAACCCCAATTGGAAGGGTGACAATACCCCACCACTGGTAAGGACAAACTGTGAATGACTCTCATATAACAGGTTACTCTAATGAGAACAGTGTGACCCTCATATAATAGGTTAGGCCACCTCATCTACCCTCATATAAAAGGTTATGATGTCTCAACCTATGCTAGCTATGTAGTCCTGGAATGCAAAGATTGCTTCTAAGAATCATACCCTATAATAACAGGTGAGTTCCTATCCTTGGGCTTACTCGGTGCTAACTCCTACTCCCATCAGAATATACACTGAACATGATTAACGGAAGTGAACTGGACTAATTTCATGGAGTTCTGTTGACTGACGGAATACTACTGAGATTACTGAATTACTGAGCTTTTTGAGATTTACTGGGATTACTGAGTTTACTGAATTTTTCTAAGTCACATGACTGGCTAAATTCTACTGAACATGGCTTGACTGAGGATAATGTGAAAATATGACGCTAACTCTAGGCACATAGCTAAATTGTCGGGTACAAGTACCCGCAGTACTCGATAGAAGGAAACTGACAAGGCTTGACATTCTTGAATATATGACCAGCATCAACAATCCACAATACAATAAGTTGGGGATTTCATAAAGTACATAGTTATCACAAACTTATACATGAATAGGATTGATGTAAACATGGTATAATTTTATAAGGCTAATTCATGATCAATCCAACAAACATTTACAAGGAATATTTATAGCATGGGAGTTCTTTGAAGATAAGGGTAAAACATAAATCCATCACTTAAGTCACAATTGAACTATAATACATGATTTTTAGTATTCTAGGCATTTTATCAAACACCCTACGTGCACCACTTAGGTCATAGGTACAACCATCAATTAACACATCATAAACCGCTCAATTCGTGGATTTAAACTCATATACTAACATAATTTCATAAAAACATATTTAGATTCCAACTTGGGAACCATACATTAACAATCACATAAACATAATCAACCCATAACATAATATTCATAATACATAATTTAAAACTTTATTCTGGGGTTTCATGGATGAAAGGAATCCATGAATGAACACTATGCATACCCGAGTTAATGAATTTGGAAGGATTGATGGAGAGTTCTTATGATTTGGCCCTTGAATTTCAGAGCTAGGGTTCTTTCTCTTAAGTAGAGTTGATTTTAATATGAGAGACTAATACAAAAGTGAGCCAAATAATACACTCTTAGGGTTAAATCCCGTGATTGGGCAAAATTGAAGTTATGGGAAAAGACCAAACGGCCCCTAGGATTTAATATCGCAAAAATTGGGAAATTCTCAATTTTTATCCTTGGCGCAATGTGCCACTATCGCACCAAGCCACTAGAACTCGACAATTGTGAATCTGCATGATGTCACGATACGAAGCTATCTCGTTCCAACTTTGCTTACAACCTTTAAGTTTTGCGTGACGTGGAGACATCACAGAGATTCACTTGAAAAAGGAAAATTGTGAGCTGGGCCTTTGGCGCGATGCACCACTATCGCAGAGCAACACTGGAAATAGACAATATCCATTTAAGTTGGCTCTGCGACACGCTGATGGCTCAGGTAATACACTGTCTCACTAAAAAGGCTCTAGCTCTTCACCCGGGTGTCGAATTTAGGCGAATTTGATATCGATGCAAAGTTTATTCAATTTCCCACATGATAAAAAGTGAAAATATTGAAAATACCACATGAATAAAAGTGGATTCATATTTAAAATAAGTTTTTGACATCTTTAGGATGAATTTAAGCTAGGTAGAAGTATGGGATATTACACAACTAAACAGACACTGATTACTGGACGAAACGAAGCTTAACTAAACCCACAACTGACCGTATTAACTAACTAAATAATATTGCTCATGGTATGACTAAAATCATTTTGTAGATCCTAATAACTAGATAAACAGCTAAATTTCAAGATTCATAACCCCAGGACTCGATCACTATAATAATAGCGACACATGAAAGCTTTGAAACCATGGAAGGGAAATCATTATTCACAATTATTCACTTAAGTATTTCATAAAACACATGGGAGACAAGAATTTAAACTTGGGAATACCTTTAAACACGATGAGATAGCATGATCACATGACAAGATCATAAACTAAGGATTTATTCTGAATTCTCATGAGCATGATATGGAAACCAGCATATTTAAAACATTCAATAATGCATTCCACTTAAAATTTATAATCTTAACTTGAAATTTAAATGGTAAGAAATTCATCGACTTAATCATGGATATGAGTGAAACATGTAGGAATAGCATAATTGAAATACTAAAACCATACTTAGGGATTTAACAATAAAATTCCATGCTTCAAACGTCTAAGGGTTGGTTTCAACAAAAATAGACATCATGTATAATCAAAATTCATAAAAGCTTCATAGAGATAAATCATTATAAACATTTAAATTCATAATTTAAAACATAAAAGATGGATTCTTGGACTCCATGGGTGAAGAGGGCTCATGGATGAACATCTAACATTCCTCTAAGGATTAAATCCTAAAGAATATCACAAGCTTGAATGTTCTTGGCTTGAAAACCCCAATTCTTGATCTTTCTTGGAGGGGGGAGGTTTAGCTTGATGAAAAATTAGAGAGTTTAGGATTTCTTGTTGAATGAAATTGGGGAATGTGGGCAAAATATGCCCTTTCAGTTGTTTAATCCCATGTTTTCATGATTTGGGGGCGGTGAAAAATGACTAAACTACCCCTAGAAATTAAAATTCACAACTAAAACCCTGTTTGGGCTCACACTACGATGCTCCAAGGCTTCCATCGCTATAGCCACCGCAACACGGTGCAATCGTGGTGAACTATTATTTTGGAAATCCAAATATGGTCCAAACCTCATTCGAAAAATTTGAAACTTACCCAAGACATGCTACTTACACCAATGAACATGAATCAACTCAAAAACTTATATCTCAGGGTTATGAAATTCAATTTTAAAATCATCGAAGTTAAGAGGCCAAAAATAAAACTAAGTCTCCAACACATAGCTAAATTTTTAGGCTCTAAGCCTCTTGTTCATGTACTAAAAGCTGAATTGAACTAAGAAAAGTATGAGGTATTAAAATATCTCCCCCTTGGGAACATTCATCCTCAAATAAAACTGATTAAGCTGAGAGTACTGAAGGATCTGAGATTACATACTGAACATGCATAACTGTAAACGTGATTACATGACTGAGTCTGAAACATGGTGACTCACTGAACTGATTCGTGAATGTATGCAATGACATAAATGTTAGTATATTATTAAGATAGAAATGAGAGAGTCAACTTGTAATAAACCACTACCTCAGGCTGGATCTGGTTTCATGAAAAAAAGTTAAGAGATTTAGTACATGAAAACTCGAGGGTGTTACAACATCTCCCCATGGGATAGTTTGTACCTTGAATGATACTGGCTTGATTGAAATACCAATTAATGACTAAGATGATGCATAATACTCTTACAATTAAATCATAAATGAATATCTAGAATCTCAAACTGATGCATGAACTGAACTGAGCTAAATTTAAAATTAGCAGGGGTGTGAATATTTCTCCTCAAAAAATAGCGATATAAATGAGACTTCGGCTAGTATAACTAGATGTAAAGATGGAAAACCATAGGATCTTTTCTGTCTGATTGTTAAGCTGAATTACTAACTATACAAACTAACTCATACTGAAAGCTTATACTTAACAGGAATATTTCTTTGACACTCTTTTTCTATGAAGTCTGATGACTTTAGGGAGAAAATAATCTTGGGTATGATCTGAATAAGACATCTGACTAAGAAATCACAACATGGCTAGAATTCTATAATATGTAACGCAAGCCTACAAAACATCAGCTAGGTAGAGTTACTATGCCTTATGTACTGCAACTACTAACTTTCAATCTTAGCCACACTTCTCAAATACTCCCTCAACTATACTTTCTACTTCAATACCACACTTCACTTGAGGCTACCAAAAATATTCACATAGGTACTAATAACTTTATCTACTGAAGTCTGAGCTGGACTGAATTCTCCCAGTATGTTCAAGCCTACTCAAACCTACAAACTGCGCATATAACACTGTAATACTAGTCTAAGTCATGAATTCAATACACTCTACATTTTATTAACTTCCCACCTCCTAAATAATTCTGATTACCCTATCAACAATGAAATACAACTATTACTAGCCATTCACTAACGCGTAATGCATTTATCCACTTACACATCAACATGAAATTCAATCCTATCTTCATAACTATAGCCTCTTGTAAAACAAGCATGTAATAATCTTTTCTTAACATGAAATATTTTCTCTCTCCCATCTAAGAAATTGCTCATCACTACATCATTTCATAGGGAGAGGTCATTGAAAGGTTAAAACATGAGGACCTGAAGCATGAATGAACACTATACAAAACTTGAGACTTAACTGAGGCTTGAGGAATAAAGTATCAATGATATGAATTCATCAAGAAATCAAACTGAGGATATACATAACAAAAATCTGAATTTCGCTGATAATTGAAAGTGTAGCCTGAGTACTAGAACTGAACATAATATACAGCATAAGTACTTGATTCATGAGCTGCAGACCTAATTTTGGAGTTCGTAAATTTGTAGAATATGGTTCTTGCTGCTGAGTAAACTGGAACTCCTTATACTAGGGACTAGAAGTGTACAAAGTTTTCTGTGATGTGCATGAACATGAACTATGATCATGGAGATGACATGCAAGGCATGAGTAGATATCGTGATGACCGAAAACCTTGCAATAAGATAAGAATGGATTGGGTATCATTCTTCTCCTACTACTTTTCTACACATACTAGCATCACTACTATGATCTGAGAGCCTGACTTGGTTACTTGTTCTATCATCTCCCCTTTAGCTTAAAGTCATCACTCTAAATCTGTGAACCACTTAATAAACATCTCTAAACTACACTTCCACCGTTTTACTCTGGAATCAGGGTTATAATACTATGAATAACTTGTAAACTCACTGTAAATGACTATGCCCAATAATGTAAAATCAACTACTAGTACTTCCTTCTGATATACAACTCTTAGATTTCTATAGCCCAAACAATCATTAGATAACAACTTAACCACTGACTAACTTAGAATTCTCAACTATTTTTTTCTATTAGCTTAACCTTTAAAGATTTAAACTTACATTCTAACACATAGCATGAATATCCCCAAATCTTTAATGAACCATACTACTTTTATCATAACCTACAAATATCACATCTCTAAACTTAAATTTTCCCAACACCGTAAGAACTACCACTACACCAACATCAACAACATATAATTTCAAATCACCAAACAGAAATTATTTCATATAGGATTTTGAGAAGGGATATGAGGGCACATCTAACTTTAGATTAGTGCACGAGTTTTCATGATCATGAGTAAATACTATAAAAATTTGGAACATAACAGAATTGATAGGATACTTTTGGGCCTACGGTAATCCCATAACTGTCTACAGTGACTATCTGAAAAGCCCTATCTGTAGGACTTTGAGCTTTACTATTTTTGTTCGTTGACATGAGTGGAATATGATCAGAATCTACTTAAGGTTCTTATATAACCATTCTATAGCACGATCTGAGACATGAAAGAAGGGAATTTTTTCCTAAAACATCTTGTAGCCTCTTGTCCATAAGTGTGGTGTGCTTCACACCCATGTACAAGACTCTACTCAACACAACTTTTAGACTCCCTAGGACACTTTAAAACCTTAGGCTCTAAAACCAAGTTTGTAATGCCTTGGGAGTACACCCTAGATGCCACACAGTGCTTACAGTCATAAGTGACCACAAGCTAACCCATGAATTGGTACCTGCTGTGAGCACTGAATGAAACAGTTAATAAAAGATACACATATATGGAATAACTAAATATTCCATAAGGTTTTATAATAATAAGACATTACTGAACTCTTAAATCTGAAACAACTGTCTAAAAGTAATAATGTAAAGACTGGCAATCAACTGAAAATTGGATAACTGTCAAAAAGCCTCTAACTGAATGACTCTGGAGTTAATGGGACATATTCCTAACTAACTCCAATTGACTACTTTACTGAAGTACTAAAATAAACATAATCGACCCTCAAAATATGAGGACTAACCACTACTATTACTGCTAATGCATTGGAATATCTAAATGCGATCGAGAACCTGAGTGTCCGAACTTGTGGTGTGATATATCATAGCACAAGAAATAAGTATGCAATTATTACTTTGAATGTACTGGTATGATAGATGAGGTTAGGCTGATATACATGGGCTCATGTATATGAATAACAACTGACTAAATGAATAGCATGAGATAACTGGATATGTATGTGTGAATATTCTAAAATCTGAGAATGCTTGACCAAGCATATACTTAATTCTAAAATAGTATGTAAATTAAAATACTAAAATATGATAACTGAATAAATGATAAACTCTATACTTTGGTAAAGCAAAACTAAATTGAGTTCTAAACTGAATACTAAAACTGAAACTATGGGAGGTATTATCTAATCGACAACCCCAAACTGAAATGATCGGGGACCAACCTATGACCCTAGATAAAAGGGTGATAGTACCATGCCATGGGTACTAACAATGTTTATAGAGTCAGTCCTAATCTGGCAGGTGACCCCTGAGATCAGTCTTAAACTGGTGGGTGATACCTAAGAGTGTTAGTCCTAAACTAGTAGGTGATATCTCATAACCTACGCTGGCCATGTAGTTTTAGAACTTAGGTATTGTTTTTAGGAACCCAGTCCTAAATGATGGGTAAGCCTCCATCCCTAGGTTCCCTCGGTGTTGAATTCTACTCTCAACTAAACTAACACTAATTACTGGATGGAACTAAGCTTAATTGAATCCACAGTTGACCATATTAACTAAATGAATGATATTGCTCATAGTATGACTAAAATCATTCTGTAGATCCTAAAAACTAGATAAATAGCTAAATTTCAAGATTTATAACCCCAAGACACGATCACTATAATAATAGCGACACATGAAAGCTTTGAAACCATGGAAGGAAAATCATTATTCACTTACGCATTTAATCAAACACATAGGAACCATGAATTTAAATATAGGAATACCTTTAAACACGATGATATAGCATGATCACATGACAAGATCATAAACTAAGGATTTATTCTGAATTCTCATGAATATGATATAAAAACCACTATATTTAAAACATTCTATAATGCATTCCACTTGAAAAAAATTATAATCTTAACTTGATATTTAAATAGTAAGAAATTCATGGACTTAAGCATGGGAATGTGTGAAACATATGGGAATAGCATAATTAAAGTACTAAAACCATACTTAGGGATTTATCAATAAAATTTCATGCTTCAAATGTGTAAGGGCTGCTTTCAACAAAAATAGATTGTAAACATCATGTATAATTGAAATTCATAAAAGCTTCATAGAGATAAATCATTATAAATATTTAACTTCATAATTTAAAACATAAAAGATGGACTCTTGGACTCCATGGGTGAAAAGGGCCCATGGATAAACATCTAACATACCTCTAAGGATTAAATCCTGAAGAATATCACAAGTTTGAATGTTCTTGGCTTAGAAACCTAATTTTTTATCTTTCTTGGGAGGGAGAGGTTTAGCTTGATGAAAAATTAGAGATTTTAGGATTTCTTGTTAACCATAAGGAAATGGCAAACATGTAACATTTAGTACATATTGTAATAATTAGGGGATAACTCATGTGATACTTCAAAATCATGATCTTTTTAAAATCATGGAAGACATATAAACACACTATAAATCCATTCCCCAATCATCATGTATATTCCATTAACACATATATTGCACAACAATGACAAGTGAGCTCTTTGAACATAATAGACTAGCATGAATTTATCATATAGTTTACCCCTAAGTTATAATACATGATTTTTATTATTCTAGGCATTTTATCAAACACCTTACATGCATAATAGTGAGCATACCTGTACTTAACAAATTTAGAAATCTTGAACCACCCAAATTCATAGGCTTCCAACTAACATGCCCATACACTTCTTGGAAACACATTTAGATACCATCTTGAAACACAATTAACAAACATCAACATGAACATAATCATACAACAACACAAAGATCATAATTTATTATTTAAAACATGGTTCTTGAGCTCCACGGATGAAAGGGATCCATGGATGAACACTACGCATACCTTAGAAGGAAGATTCTTGATGATTGACGGAGGAATTTCCTTGAACTTGAATCTTCTATGAAAACCCTAGCTTCTGTTATTGAGAGGATTTTGAGAGAAAGAATATGTTTTGGTGAAATAAGGTCTTAATTCCGTGTTTAGGCATTATATAGGGGTGGAAAAAGGACCATTTTACCCCAAAAATGGACTATTTAAGTCACCTGGATACCCACATGTGTGGCGCACACTTTATTGCACACCTTAGGGTGTGCGTCACACATCTTATCTCACATATTAGGGTGTGAATTGCACACCTTATCGCACACCTTAGGTTGTGCGTCGCACACCTTATGTCAAGCGACGTACTCCACTTTGCAAAGTCATAATTTCTTGCTCGGGTGTCGGATTTGGACGAAATTAGTATCGTTGGAAAGATAATTCAAATATATTTCATTTTATATATAGTAGGCCCTATAATTCAATATATATAAGGATTTATGATAGAAGTAATTTGACCTAAGTTTTGACCCTCATTAAAATTTGAACGAAAGGAAAGCTTTCAACTTGTACTTGAGTTAGGGAACGTCTATGATCTAAATTCATGCTCAAATAGATTTCCACACTACATTATTGATTACCACACTCAATTTACATGGGATTGAGGCTTTTGAAATGTCTACGCATAGGAATGACGGACTTTTATTCTAGTCCAAAATATGGGATATTACAATATCTCCCCCTTGGGAACATTCGTCCTCGAATGAGACTGACTGGTAGGGGAGAAAGACAACTGACGTGAGTACTAAACATGAATGACTGAACATGATTTCATAGCTGACATGACTGAAAACTGAGCATATCTTACTGTACATGCATATCTAATTCATGGGTAGCTGATTTATGAATGTAGGATTGAGTGTTCCGATAAACTAAGTTTCTCAAACTAAGAATGCATATCTGATGCTGAACTGATAAGTTGAATCCATGCATATCTAATGCATCATTATATGACTGATATGATACATGAATGTGTGACTGAAAGTACTGATAAGCTGACCACGTATATCTGATGTGTGATACATGATTGAACTGACCCACGAATATGCGATTGAACATGCAATGGTAAAGGCACTAAGATTGAACTGAAACATAAGAACATGATTGATTCTGCTACGTGACATATGGACTGAATATCATGAACTGAACTGAAACTCCGAATACTTAACATACAGCTGAGGTCTAACTTGAAGGTCAACTTATGAGTACCCTCTATTCCAGACTAAATTCATTGTGCAAGGAAATATTAAAGGATCTAAGGCATGTGAGCGTTAAGAAAAAGTGGGGTACATCCCCCTTGGTACGCTTTAAGAATGCTTACCTTACGGAGATACTGGGTGATGCACAGGGCATACGAACTATATTATAACTAAAATTCGGGTGTCTAAATCTAATGCATGAGATGAAATGAACTTGAAACTACTAGGAGGTTCTACCTTAAAATAGTTACATTCTCTGAGATTTTGGATAGCATGAATAGATAAAAGGATGAGAAAACAAGCTATACAAATCTGACTGCTCACTGGCACGACATGAATACTGAAAGAAGAGAAACTGTTCCTAAAACATCTCATAGCCTCCTGCACATAAGTGCGGTGTACAACACACGCATGTACAATACTCTACTAGATACGGCTTTCAGAATTCCTAGGACTCTATTGAACCTTAGGCTCTGATACCAAGTTTGTAACGTCCCAATTTTCTAAACCGGAATGCTACACGGTGCTCATGACCCGTAGGACCACAAGCTAACCCATAACTAATATTTGTACCTGTAATTGCATAATATATATATAAATGCGGAAATATGAACTAAAAGGCCATAAGGTTCAATCTTGAACAATAAAATGTCTGAATAAGGTGGTATCACAGTACCAAAGCAAACTAAAAATACAAAAGTCTAAATCTAAAAACTCTGTAATCATCTGAAAGCCTCTAAACTGTCTGAATAAGGAGTTGAAGGAAAATGTCTCCAACTAACTGTTTAAACTGAAAATAAACTGAAATACTGGAATAATAAATATAATGATCATGTCCTCGAAAGATGACGACTCACTGCTAATGGAACTGCTACTGCTGGTCTAGAATCTGCACCTTAGAACCTATGGTGTAATATAAAAGAAAGCACCATAGCGCGAATGCATCAGTACAACTAAAGTACTGAGTATACGTAGGGGTAGGCTAAGTGCATGGGGTTTATATACATGAACATGCAGACTAATATGAACGTGAGAATACATACATACGTACGTAACTGCTACTAAACTCGTGGAGATACTGACTACGAATTATGAATACTGACATCATGACTTTACCAATACTAAGATACTGAATAGATGAATGATTGTTTCTAATAGTACGAATTATGAAGAACCGGTCTGATTGACCATGTCTAATAGTCCTGAAACTAAATACTGATAACGTAAGCTATGACAACTGATTTAACTAATATAACTGTGATGATCAGCCTAACTGATGTAACTGATACTGAGTGACTATATCTAATAGTCTAAATCCTCTAATAATGATTAAGAATGACTAAGCTTGAGATCAAGCCTAAATAACGGGTGATCTCTGGAACTAATAATGAGAATACTCAACTGAATCTGAGATTGAGATCAAGCCTATCTTATGGGAGATCTAGAAGTACTAATATTGAATAACTTAATAAGAAACCAAGCCTATATAACGGGTGGTATTTAAGTCTGTGGATCTATCTGAGTTCCTTAATGAGATTAATTATTGTATCTGACAGTCCTAATTTTTTATTTCTACTCTAAAGAATGATACTGAAACTGTAACTGTGGGATGTATTCATGTAACCGACATGCCCTATGCTAAGCTGACTGGGGTCCAATCTCTACCCTGACTGGAAGGATGTCAATACCGTGCCACCGGTAAAGATAGTTGTTGTAGAGTCAGTCCTAATCTAGCGAGTGACTCCTAGGATCAGTACTATACATATAAATGTGCTAACGGGTGACCCCTGAGAATGTCAGTCCTATCTAACGGGTGACATCTCGTACCTACACTGGCTACGTAGTTCTGGAACTTAGGGATTACTTTTAAGAATCTCAGTCCTCACTAGCGGCTGAGTCCCCATCCCTAGGCTCGCTCAGTGCTGAATCCTACTCCCATCTAAAAGTCAATGAACTAAACTGAACTGATTAACTGAACTTATTGAGACTACTGAGATTTCTGAGTTTTCCTAAGTCACATGACTGACTGAATTCTATAGATCATGGCTTAACTGAGAGTATTGTGATAACATGACATGGCTCTAGGCACCCAGCTACATTTTTTGAGTACAAGTACCCCCAGGACTCGATGGAAGGAAACTGACACAACTTGACTTTCTTGAGTACATGACCATCAATAACAATTCATAATACATGAGTGCGGGATTCCATAAAGTAAATGGTCATCATAATATCTAACATGAATAGGAATGCTTATAATCAAGTCATAAATATCATATTCTAATATCATGGCCATTCCGACAACATATACTATTCATAACAATGGCATGGAAACTATTTAACCATAAGGGAATGGCAAACATGTAATATTTAGTTCATATTGTAATAATTTGGGGATAACTCATGTGATACTTCAAAATCATTATCTTGTTCATAGCATGGAAGACATATCAACACACTATAAATCCATTCACCAATCATCATGTACATTCCATTGACACATATATTGCACAACAATGACAAGTAAGCTCTTTGAACATAATAGACTAGCATGAATTTATCATATAGTTCACCCCTAAGTTATAATACACGATTTTTATCATTCTAGACATTTTATCAAACACCTTACAAGCATAATATTGAGCATAGGTGTACTTACCAAATTTAGAAATCTTAAACCACCCAAATTCATGGGTTTCCAACTAACATGCCCATACACTTCCTAGAAACACATTTAGATACCATCTTGAAACACAATTAACAACCATCAACATGAACATAATCACAAAACAACATAAACTCATAATTTATTTTTTAAAACAAAGTTCTTGAGCTCCACGGATAAAAGGGATCCGTGGATGAACACTACACATACCTTAGAAGAAAGATTCTTGATGATTGATGGAGGAATTTCCTTGAACTTCAATCTTCTATGAAAACTCTAGCTTGTGTTCTTCAGAGGATTTTGAGAGAAATAATATGTTTTGGTAAAATAAGGGCTTAATTCCATGTTTAGGCATTATATAGGGGTGGAAAAAAGACCATTTTACCCCAAAAATGGACTATTTAAGTCACCTGGACACCCACATGTGCGGGGCACACTTTATCGCAGACCTTAGGGTGTGCGTCATATATCTTATTGCACATATTAGGGTGTGCGTGGTATACGTTATCGGACACCTTAGGTTGTACGTCGCACACCTTATGTCAGGCGACGTACTCCAATTTGAAAAGTCATAACTTCTTGATCGGGTGTCAGATTTGGACGAAATTGGTATCATTGGAAAGATAATTCAAAGATACTTTATTTGATATATAGTAGGCCCTATAATTCAATATATACAAGGATTTATGATCGAATGAAGTTGACCAAAGTTTTGACGCTCACTAAAACTTGAACAATAGGAAAACTTTCAACTTGTACTTGAGTTAAGGAACGTCTATGATCTAAATACATGCTTAAATAGATTTACACACTACATAATTGATTAACACACTAAATTTACATAGTATTTGAGGCTTTTGAAGCATCTACACATAGGAATGACGAAATTTCACTCTAGTCCAAAATATGGGATATTACATGTTGTTGTAGGAATCTAATTTGAGGTCAACTATCACGCCCCAAGCCTACACCCAGGGAGCAACCAGAGTGGCAGGGCATTAGTATAGAGTGACATAAAGAATACTAATACAGAAGCTAAAAACAGGGGTTAAACTTTTATTATAGTAATAAAATAAGAATATGAATAAACTTTAATTGACTGAGAACAAACTTATTTGAAAATTGATTAACACTATCTGACTAAATATCTATGAAGCCTCTACTAACACTATCTGACTAAATATCTATGTCACAAACTTTATGGTTTTTTGTGACAAGACCCTTAGCTACCTCTAAAAAATATATGAATTCAAAATAAATCTCAAAAAAAGAAAACTATCTCTAAATCCCCAAATGCAAATAGGACTCACCACTACTAAACATAGAAATTACAACTCACTAACCACAAGCTTGAGATTGGGTGTTATAATCGACATCATTGAAAGGATGCAACACAAAGAAAAGTATGTGACCAGTATGTAAGAATGTACTAAGTATGTAATATTAAAGCTTAGCATTTGAACCAATATATCTACAAGCTTTTAGACACTAAATAGAATCAATAAGCATAATCCAAGTGAGATAAATATGTTGTACCATAAGAGATAATTATTTTAAGTTATTCAATAAACTACTATTATAAAATAATATCCCAACTGAAAAGCTGAGAAATATCATAAGAATGATTAACTAAAACATAATAACTAAATAACTAAGACTGAGAAACACATAAATAGTGTTTTTATTATTATTTTATTTTTAATAAAAAACACATAAAATAGTGTGCAATTATTTTAAAACACTTTCTAGAAAACTAGTGGCATGGAGCCATTAAGCATACTTTGAAAATTTACAAAAAACTTAGGGTTTAGTAACTAGAAATCTATGTAGAATTGAACTTAATCTGAAGAAGTGAAGAACCCAATGAAAAAATAAAACTATCTGGAATCGTAAGCTAAATTGAATAATAAATCATAGAGGAAGTCCAAAAAGAAATAGTTTAAGTAAATTTATCTTAGAATTGAAAGATGTATGCCAAATATTCTTTCTTGAACACAGCTAAGTTTTCGTACTTAAGGAGTTTCTTACAATTGACATACACCACGCGATCTCATGATACCCAATGTATTATCCCGGTTGGGAGGGCCTCCCCATACCATTCCAGGGTATAGAACCTATCAATCTAATATGGATCGAATACTGAGCCCTTTGGGATAAGAGAATTCGACAGACTTATGGTGCACTTGAAAATCCTATAAGGTCAATGTAGTTTTCAGAGTTGGATTTTATGAACCTAGATCTTCTAAGTGCTAAATTATCCTCCTAAAATTATTTGTATAATCGTATCCTTATAAATAATTAAATTCTCTATCTATCTAATGTAGGGTGTGAGACTTAGCTCAAGATCATATTTCTAATAATCTATGCTCAAATTGTAAAATGTATCACACTAAATTATGCTAAATTCATGCTTCAAAATATCTTACTTAAGAGAAAAAACTATAAAAAAAACCATGTTTCATCCTATTTTGTACTATTAATAATTGTTGAAATCAATTAAAACTAAAATTATGGAAATCTTCAAACTTGGAGTAAAACTATAAGTTTAAAATATTAACACTACATTACTTTTCAAAACCTTGGCATGAGAATAAAATGATACCCTCACTAAACTACTACATACCTGATGGAGAAGACATGAACTTTGTGAAGAATATGAGGAATTTTACTTGAAACCTTAGGCTTTATTTCTTGAGGAACTTGTTCTTACTTTGGGGATTGAGAGAAGAACAAAAGAATATATATTATCTTATGTAAATAGCCTTATTAATGAGTTTAAAATTATGGGATAGGTTTAGCAAATAAGGAATGGACAAATTGCCCTTTAAAAAATGTACTGTAATTTTCAATTCCAGCAATCCTGGATTGATTCTAGAATTGTGGCTTGATTACAAATGTCATCGTTTGATTCCATGAATCCTGGTATGATTCCACATATCTTTGTTTTATTCCACGAGTCATGGCCTGCTTTAACTATTAGTACTGTCATTAGTTGTTTCCAATGAAATTTGGAAACTTTCAGGCATGGTACCACAATTCTTGGTTCTATTCCACAAATTTTGTTGTCAATAATGGAAACCTAGGTAATTAGTTAAATAAAGGAACCTTTTGCATGAGTTGTTCCATAAGTCGTGGTCTGGTTCCATATTTTTTAGCCAATCCATGGTTAACTTAAGGACGGGGCTAGTTTCCCTTATTAGTTTCTTGAGTCATGGACTATTCAATGGGGACTTGGAACATAGAGTTTCAAATTTGTTTTTCTACTATAAATGTTGAATATTTATTGGAATGAAATTTGAGGCATTACAATATCTCCCCTTTAGGATCATTTGTTCTTAAATGAAATCTAAAGTTGGACTAAAAAGAATAAAACTAGTCTTATTATCTGTCTAATTTCTGAAACATACCTACTAACATAGATGGAACTTGTTCATACTAAGAATTTCGAACTCCACTAGAGCAAACGTGGCACAAATGTACATTTCAGACTATAAGGTGATAGATTATAACGTGATGTTTCTAAGAGTCACTGCAAGAAAAGGTCTATTACCTGAAGTATTTTCATAGGAATTTCTCATTACATTTTGAGCAAAGCATAAGGGGTATTATTAATGTGAGACCTCTGAATATGAAGCACCTATAGGGTCTGAGAATCATAGTCAACTGTTATGGGTTCCTATAGTATGAACAATGTAGATTTAAACATATGTCACCCTCTACTTTGAAGCTATATGACATGAAACATTGGTATCTTACCAGGAAGTTATTGGTTGGAAACTCAAGGGTGGTTTAGATGAATTTTATGTAATCAAGGTAGCCATGTCATGCCACAATGTTAAATTAAGAACTCCTTTGAAGTCAACACAAGGTGTTAGGATTAATTTTTGTTTGACTTTTGTATAACATTGAGGTTTGTTGAAGTGTGCATGGGTGAAAATAAACATGAACAAATAAGTTAAAAAAGTGGAAAAATATGTAATCACAAATCAAATGATAGTCGTGTGGTGTCCAAGCAGTTTGTGGTTTCTATCTTGGAAAATTTAAGTAGAGAGTAAGAAAATAAAGGTGAAATTATAGTTGGTTTCATTGTTCTTGACTACCATTCATGACCCGTGGAATCAACTATCATTATTATCCAAAAATTATAACCTTGCATGCAAATTTTCCACAGATAGTAAGATGGTATGTACCTTAAAAAGATGGTCCATAAAAATTGTCCATGGAACCAAAGGAACAAATTTCATTGTTTCATGGTTGAATGATGGTATGTGCTTAATTTCACAGATCGTAGTTATTTGTCTTGTTGATCCAAAGTAACAAAACATGCATCCATTCGTCCAATTGTTCTATGATTCATGCTTTGGGTAATAATCAGCAAAAACAATCAAATTGGAATTAAACCTAACCCAAATTGATTAAATCTTACATACCCGATTTTCCTAAATAAATTTAACACGATATGTGTTGAGTAAAATTAGTCATATAATCCCTATTCACTCCACCACTCTATGATTTTTTAAGCTCATGCAATTTCTCCCATAATCACTACCTAAATCCTTTCTCCTCTGAAAATGTCACATCTCCTACTTTATCTAGGTCGAGTGTTGCGCCCATCACTGCATCTCTTATTTTTATCAATTCTCACTTTGCATGTTGGTATGACTTGAGACTACCCCTAATCGTAACATAATGATTAAGGCCACAGTTGACCCCAAACTAACCTAAGATCTAGCACAAGCTATAAATACTGAAGAGAGATAACAAAATACTATGCGGAAGTCATTTAATAAATATTTAAATAGTAAAGTCAATATCAAAGGAGTCTTAAATATATCACAGAATATATAACTAACTGTCGACTGTCTAAAAGCCTCTAAGCATGATGAGTTATTGGGACAAGTCCCTAACTAACTATGATTACTAAAATAATGGAAAGCATGATAAGTGATATAATTATCCCTTATTTGATTAGGACTCACTAATGCTGCATCTGAGTGGCACATGAACTGTCTAAGTATGATTGGGGCACTGAGCATCTAAACCTATGTTGTAAGACAACATAGCGCAAAAGAAAGTATACAGTCAGTACTTATAATAAAATGGTATGTGAGACATGGAATAACTGAAATACATATAGATACAAAACATGAATAAATGAATATGTGAAATAAGTGCAAGACCGAGTATAAACATATGCTGAAATAATTTGAATAACTAAATGTAATACCCCATATTTGTGAGATAGAATTTGAATAGTCGTTCCTAAGTATATAGACCCAAACTAAATGATTTCCCTGTAAAAGTGATTGTGTTTATAAATTATATAGTATGGGAACATCCTGGGATAAGAATCGATATTATAAAGATCTTTTAATTCAAAGTCGAGTTGAGAACACTTGTATCGATTGAGTTTTAGTATCTGATCTTATAAGGGTCAAACTTAAAATATTTTAGTTCCTATAATACCACTATCCATATGTCCTACTATATATCACATGAACAATCTATGATTCTTCTTTTCAACGCATCCAATTTTACCTTAATCCAATATCAGAGTAGAAAGCCATGCTTATTTTACTACGGAGTCTCTATCTGTCAACAAGGTGACAACTTGAGTGATAAGCTGTCAACTAAGTGACGAGATATCAACCTAGTCGTCATCCTTAACCATAAAATACCCTAAATTATTTAGAGAAGGTTACGACTAAGTTGATATCTTATCAACTATATACAAACATATACATATGCATATTCATAAACTGTAATCACATCATTTATAATGATAAACACTTCTTTGCTATTCAATCAATATCATAACATGGCCCTTGGCCCATTAATTTATTTGAAATGATCAAAACACCATAATCATGGACTTAGGCCCATACACATATCCAGGACTCATATAAATAATCATATTTATAAGTCGCAACATATCTCTAATCATCTCACATAAAGGAGGCATCTCACATATAAGAGGCATAATATATATAGACATGTAATCATCTCTCACACAAGAGGCATCTCACATCTAGTAAGCATAATATATATTGGCATTTAATCATCTCTCACATATGAGGCATCTCACATCTAGTAGGCATAATATATATAGTTATGTATTCATCTCTCTGATAACACTCAACTGACAAGTCAATTTTAGAATAAGGCGGTCGTCATCAATATATTTACTCAACTTTGGAGTCGGGGTCAAATCCATGAGGAACAATGTGAGTGGTTACTAAATTAGTTTGAAATGATAGATACTAGCCAAATTCAAACAAATAGTACAAAAAGATACAAAAATGGGGGGTTTGGAAGATATCACACTTAATATTTCTTTTTGGGTTTTTCGCATACAAATTCGAGGCTATGAATTCTGAGAGTCTAAATAACTAGGCACAGATCTTGTTATTATGCTTTCCTAGGGGAAAAATATGCATGGAGACATGATAATTCGATGTATGTAATAATTGATAATGATATGGTAGGATAGGTTGTAAGTCTTTGGAGCTAGTTTGTCAACATAGCCTCAAAGGTTTCACTCATTAACTCTTTCGAGTACCTAACAAGTGTGTTAAATAAAGCCACCCAATACCTCAATTAGGCATCCCTGTTTATAGGATGATACCCAAGGAATAGTCAACTTCACAATCACTCTTATGTCTAAGATAGTGAAAAATTAGCAAACTATGCCAGCAATTGTCTACTATTTTTTTGGTTCCCACATATCTCTTTCAAGGATATTGAGGGTTCCTAAATTTCACCCAAACCCTTCTTTCAAGGATGGTTTAAGCTTTCAAGATCTTGGAATTTTCATCTACAAACCCATTTGAGTATTTAGGGTTTTCACCCACAAATCCCAACCAATTTAATCAAGCAACAATAGAAACCTTCAATTAACACATTAACATATGCACAAATAAATCACAACCCATATGCAATTGCACTCTGTTGTAGTATAATCCCAGGAAGAAAAACTAGTTACTCATAAGATAATAAATAAAGATTTTACCTAAAATATCCTTAGATTTGATTTGAGAAAATCTAAGTGAATGTTACTTCAAACTATGAGATCAAAAAAATCTTCAATGGGAGTTCACTAATTCTTCTCTTGGAAGTGACTCCAAAGTATTCTTCGCTCAAAATTTATACAATATTGTCTTCTCCAAAAATGGAGGCTATAAACCTTAGAACAATGTCTAAAAATTAGGAAAGATAGAATTATGCTTAGGGTTTGAGTCTTCTTTTTATCAAATTTGGGAGAAGCTATATGTTTTTACATTTCTTCCCTTGGGCTGCATTTTTCTGCTAGACCGCGATCGCATAGGATTGGCTATAACTGCGGCTACCGCAACTACGATTAGCTCACGCGACTACGGTAGGTAGACCTTATTGACTAACCGCAATCACGGTATTTATACCTCGACCTCTGTAACTGAGGCCATGTTTGCTCCAGGTTTTCAGTTGCACTTTCTTTCTTCCTTTTGATCCTTTTTAGATCCAATCTAAATCTTTCCATCTAATCAATAATGTTCCTGCAAAATGCGGATATTAGTGCATTCAATCATAATTATGTCTCATTTATTTATTCAAAACACGGTAATGTGCATGACTGTTAAGTGCAAATGAGTGGTAAAATCACCGCTCATCAACACCCCCCCAACTTAAAGCTTTGCTTTTCCTCAAGCAACACTGCCCCTTATTATTAGACATTACACTTTTATGCCCAATTTTCATGCCTCAAAGATCACAATGACTTCAAGCTTTTTCACTACCATGAGTAGCTCATTGCACATGGGCTAATCTATTCTTACCACACCCCTCATCATAAAATGTAATATCTAAGGATGCACAAGACTTTCAAGAGAAACCAAGAACAATAACCAATACTCTAAAAGTGACTCACTTTTGATCAAAACTAAGCTATAATCCATTTGCCTTATTGCTTGAAAGATGACAAAATCACCTACCTCAACTCCTTCACATGCCTCCTCACAAGAAATAAAATTCCATACACCAAGCTACCAAATATGCAACAAGGAATTTGAGTACAAAAAATCCCTCTCGCACAAAAGAACTCTCTATTTCAACAAATGTCATACCTTAGGCTTGCCTTTATTTTCAATCTCCACTACAAAGAAAGTAAATGGTTGAAGATCTCAAAGGACTTTTTCAACTTGTAATGTAGGTTCTAGTTCGGGTAGGATATCATTTGGGAACAACATGGCAACACCCTTCCTTAAACATATACATCACACTATTTAATCCGCCTTTTTGACTATGGGACATTCCTCTTTGATCTTTTATCTTTTAATATGCCTACTTTTTTCTTCCTTTGTTCACTCATTTTCTTCTATTTCTTTTCTTGCAATTTTCATGCAATTCTTTCCTTTGTTGGACCCTTTCTTTTTCTATTCATTTGTTTGAATGCTTAGGCACTTAGGCATTTCACTTACAACTTTATGGCCCCACACTTACTTCCATAAATCTTAACCACCCCCAACTTAGGCTTTTAGCCTTAAGTTTTATCTTTAAGTTCAAGAAGGGTATGATTCAAGAGAAGGATAAACATAATGGTTCATGGCTTGTAATATGTTTGCCAAAAAAGGGTCCAAAGGCTCAAAATGGGTAACTAGGGATTACATTTATGCATGGGTAGGGTTTTTAGGATAAAGTGGCTTCCAAATTCACAAAGACGGCCTAAGATCATTTCTCCAACCAAATACAATCAAAATTAGCTTTGAAAGACTAATAAGTTATAGATAACACAGGTATACAAGAGACGAATACAAATATCTTACCACACATGGCATGCAAAATTTACCAAAGAGGCTCAATTTCCCCTTCTGTTAGAGACAAAATTGGAGTATCTATCACTATTAACAAGTCAAACATTTGTAGAGTCAAAAAAAAGAAAGTTTTTTGTTACAAGGTTGCTCACATCCATGCCCTTGATTTTTGGAAAAAGGAATTTTTGGACGGAAGGGGTTGTTTGCTTTGCATTTTCACCACGCTAAATTTGCTAAATTACAACTAAAACCAAAGCTTTATCCTCTTATTTCGGCTTGATATGGGCAAACAAACCATATGGTTACTCAGACTTCGTCAATGGTGCACAATGGGGTCCCAAATCTTCAATGCCACAGGTACTCAGACTTCCTTTACATTAATGACTTAGATGCCACGAGTACTCAGAAATCCCCTGTATCTATGTCTCAAAACCCAAACATCATGTGTTACCCTTAAGAATGTCGTCACTCAATCTATCATAGAGCAAGGTTCGTCATGCATCATCATAATAAAAATAAAAATAAAATAGAAAGAAAAAAAATAAAAATGAAACTATATGATAATCCATAAAAACGTAGGCACCATCTAAGTACCCAAATATAACATTCCAAAAACACATAAAAAAACATCATCTAACATAAAAATATCTAGGAAAATATCAAAACAATACAAATCTGGGGGCACCCCCAGCTAAAAGGAAAGCAGTGTACTCACTGCTGTGCAATAAATCAAGAGTAAAAAGGTTCTCCCTGAATCTGCATCAGGAGTTATCCTCTTCTGCTGACATTGCACCATCACCACTGGCATCATCATCTGACCAATTTACAGGGGCCTCATCATTACTCTCCAACCTATACAAAGGTAGTCAATCATTCGGTTTGAGCACCTTGAAGATACCTTTTAACCCTTTCCACAGCTTTCTGAAGAATTTATCTCTCTCCTTCTCTCTATTAACCATATTCTTGTGTGACTCCTTAAGGTCCCTGTATGATGTAGTTAAGGTTGAATAAGCTCTCTCCAAGCTGGAAACTGTGTCTCCTTGATTTTTCTGCTTCTTTCGATATATCTCATAATCTGACAGAGCTATAAATGAATGGTGAGTAGTAGAGGGCTCTCCCAGTTCCTGAGGCAATCTAGACAATAGCTTTTTAACCACCTGCATGTGACCTGAGATATTATAAAAGGGGTTAGTTGACAAAGGTCTACAAGGGTCAGTGTCTTCCTAGGATGACTTGCCTAAGTCCACCTTCTTTTTCTTGCTCTGTCTAAGGGCACCCTCACCCCAAAATTTGAGTAGAAAGATGCGGGGGCCTGGGTGCACACAGGTATCTTTAGCATACTCCTCCACCTCTGCCTTTTTGCAAAGATCAGTAATAAGGAAAAGAAAGAGAAGAATTATAACTCCCTATTTCTTAAAGTGCCACCACTCTGAGAGAACAATCTCACCCATATTCAGAGTAATTCTAGAGAGAATGCAAGCCACCATCTGCGCTCATAAATTTGTGACAATTGTCATATGAGTGCCAGTGATACTCTGTTGTAGATAATATTCAGCCAAAGTCTGGCCTCAACTGTGAAGTCATTCATCAAAATATCTCTCTTAGTCGTGGCCAGAGAACTTCTTTCCTCGAACATAATATGTTTTCTATCCAGGTCCCTGGCTCACATAATTTTGCTTGGAACTGCTCTATGTCAGTATTCGGGAGACCACATATCTCATTAATTCGCTCTGCTCTGAATTTCACTTGCTTACCCCGAATCGTCATCACTGCTAAAGTTTTCATAGAACTCACGTACCCAATGCTCATTGGAATAACAGGGATCCAGGGCAAAATACATCCACCAGTAGTAGTGAGTTGGGCATGGAATGTTGAGAGCTTCTCCTCCACTTTATCAAGGCAAATACCCCTTTTCGAGAGTAATTTTTTCCTTGGTAGATCACTGTAGCAGAGGTGTTGGCATTCGGCGGCCATGAACCCAATATTGTCAAAATCTCCCATCTTTGTGGCTTAGTATCTATAAGCATTACAATCCATACCATCATTTAGAATTATCACACCAATATCATGCTAGATTAATCAGATAAACTCATCCTATGGTGTTATAGAAGGTTCTGGGATGAGAAATAGGTGTCCAAAAATTTTGGCTATTGCAGACGATTGTCCTCAGGTATGGCAATTACAGAGCAATGACTGCGATCACAGTACCGCAATTGCATTCATCAGAATTGCAAACATCATACCTGAGACCATGGTCAATAGTTCTACACATCACTCAAAATACATGATTTTAACCCCAATTTTGTATTCCAACTAGACACATAAACATTAGGATCAAAGATCCTAAGCCTAGAAAGCATGGTTATAACCCCAAACTTGATGAAATTAACATTGAATTCATTGGGGAATTAAATCAAAATCATGGTGTACACATTAATTTCAACAATTTTAGTCCTAAATCAGAGTACTCAAGACTTCCCCATTGGTGTGTACACAATCTACAACACCTAATCACCACAATACTCAAAAACAAGTATATATTTTATATTAAAAATACTATTTCAGGCCTTTCCCTAAACTACAAGTTTTATGCACACAATTACATTAAGAACAAAGGAGTAGAGACAACATACCAAGTTAGAGAATGCAATTAGACTAAAATGAACACTTGGATACTCTACACAATGCCAAAATTTTGAGAGAATTTGAGATAGGTGAGTGTGGAAAAAGGCAATTGGGTGGTCATTTAAACTAATCGACCTTGATCGCGGTCCTAGTTCTACAATCATAGGTATGCAGCCTCCGTAATCCCAGAGCATGGGCCATGGTCGCGGTAACTGAGACCAAAAATTAGATCTCCTGCACTCCTCTATTCAGTCCAAACATGCCAATTTCACAGTTCTCATTTTCAATTTCAATCAAAATGGATTATGCATGAACAAATACAAAAAATAAAATCTACTCTATCATGCCTAAAATAAATGGATACGGGACACTTTTCCTGGCTTGATGGGGTGCCTCCCATTGACTGCTTAGTTTAACGTCTTGGCATGATGCCTCATCCACTTTCTTTTGTGCTCTACTTAGAAGATTTGAATCTTCGTCCAACCTTTTGTTCAGTATGCACTGAGCAGCAGAGGGACAGAAGATTCAAATCTTCCAAGATAAAGCTAGGAAGATGTGAGGAAGTGATGAGGGAGCTTCTATCTCATTATTTTGAGGACTTAAACCTTTTACCCAATTTCACATCGAATTTCTGGTTTGGCTCCTTAGGTAAAGGTATGCGCATCAATAGGTCACTATTTGCATATCGGAGGTTGAGGTCTACGGCCATTGATGGTGGGGCTTCCATGTGCTCTTTTGGAGTGTCAAATCCCAAAATATAGGGATTGTTCTCCTTCTCCCCACAATCCATCATTTGCCTAGGTGGATGGATCTTCATCACATCCTCTAATCATAATGTTGAAAAGTGGTTTAAGTGAGGTCTATCCCTAACTTTTGGAATGGTTTCCTTAGTAGCACCTTCACCGTAAAATGAGATAGAGTCATTATAAGAGATTTGTTTGGCTTCTTCTTTTGACTCTAGCCCCATTTTCTTTATTTCAGAATCTTCAACAACAAATTGTTCGGTTGATTAGGAAATCATCGACGATTATTTGATACCAAGATCCTCATCATAGTTTGTTTCTCTTCTTGATTAACCTCCTCTAGGGAAATGAGCAAGGTAGTGTATTTGTAAGTTTTGGTTCCTTGCCCATTTCCTCCATCTTGACAATTTCCCTTCCAAATGCCTCGTAGGATTGATGCATGTCTTGTACATTATCCCCTGTTGTATATACCCGATCCAAAATAATTTGAAGCATTGATTCAAAACTATTGGACCCAATATGTTGCTCTTCCTTCTTCTCACTATAAGACCTATCAAACTCATAAGAAGAACTAGCAACTCGATTAGCATAATAAGGGGAGGGGCCATTTGGACAATCACTCCAATGTCCATCTCGACCACCACATAAATAACAACCATCCTCCCAATAGGATTAAGATGGTGATGTTACCTCTCTCCGAGAGTATATTTAAAATCTCCTCCAAAGTGGGGTTCGTCATAATATGGACATAAATCGTCAAGATAGGACTTCCAACTACCAAAATCATATTAGTCGAAAGATGTCATAGAGAAAAGTAAAACAAAAACAAAAACCTACCTAACACAAGAAACAAAACAAAATCACAAATAAATATTAACAAGTTGGAATTCAAAATAGTAAGATAGAATTCCAAACTAACTCAATATGCCAAATTGTTCCCCGACACTGGCGCTAATTTTGATAACGCTCAACTTACACGTCAATTCAAGTGCAAGGCAGTAGGCATCAATATGTTCACCCTACTTTGGAGTCGGAGTCGAATCCACGAGGAACAATGTGAGTGGTAACTAAATTAGTTTGAAACGATAGATACTAGATAAATTCAAACAAATAGTACAAAAAGATAAAAAAAAATGGGGGGTTTGAAAGATATCACACTTAATATTTTTTTTTGGGGTTTTCGAATACAAATTCGGGGATACGAATACTTGTAGTCTAAATAATTAGGCATAGATCTGGGATTATTCTTTCCTAGGTGCAAAATATGCATGGAGACATGATAATTTGATGCATGTACTAATTGATAATGATGTGGTAGGCTAGGTTGTAAGTCCTTGGGGCTAGCTTGTCAACATAGCCTCAAAGATACACTCATTGACTCTTTCGAGTACCTAATGAGTGTGTCAAATAAAACCACCCAATACCTCAATTAGGTATCCCTATTTCTAGGATGATACCCAAGGAATAGACAACTTCACAATCCCTCTTATGTCTAAGATAGTGAAAATTTAGCAAACTATGCCAACAATTATCTACTATTGTTTTGGTTCCTACATCCCTCTTTCAAGGATGATGTGGGTTCCTAAAGTTCACCCAAACCCCTCTTTCAAGGATGGTTTAAGCTTTTAAGATCTTGGAATTTTCATCCACAAACCATTTGAGTATCTAGGGTTTTCACACACAAATCCCAACCAATTTAATCGAGTAACAATAGAACCCTTCAATCAACACATTAACATATGCACAAATAAATCACAACCCACATGCAATTGCACCCTATTCTAGCATAATCCCAAGAGGAAAAACTAGCTACTCAAAAGATAAATAAGTAAATATTTTACCTAAAATCTCCATTAATTTGATTTGAGAAAATCTAAGTTAATGTTAATTCAAACTATGAGATCCAACAAATCTTCAATGGGACTTCACTAATTATTCACTTGGAAATTACTCCAAAGTATTCTTCACCCAAAATTTATACAATATTGTCTTCGCCAAAAATTGAGACTATAAACCCTAGAACAATGTCTAAAAATTGGGAAATATAGAATTATGCTTAGGGTTTGAGTCTTCTTTTTGTCGAATTTTGGAGCAGCCGGGAGTTCTTACATCTCTGCCCTTGGGTACATTTTTTTACTAGACCGGATCGCATAATATTGGCCGCGACTATGGCTATCGTAACTATGGTAGGTTGACCTTATTTACTGACTGTGATCGAAGACTTCTGACCGTGACCATGGTAACTGAGGCCACGTCTACTCTAGGTCTTTAGTTGCACTTTTTTGCTTCCTTTTGATCCTTTTTATCTCCAATCCGTATCTTTCCATCTCATCAATAATATGCCTACAAAATATGGATATTAGTGCATTCAATAACATTTATGTCTCATTTATTCATTCAAAATATGGTAATTTGCATGAATGTTGAGTGCAAATGAGTGGTAAATTCACCACTCATCACTCACACACAAGAGGCATCTCACATCTAGGAGGCATAATATATATAGGAATATAATTATCTATAGGATATCTTATATCAATAGGTCAAAAATCATGACTACAAGGAATATCACTTCTTTAGGCCAATTTACATATCCAAGAGGAACATTGTCTCTATAGGTCCAACAATCATGACTAAGGGAAATAGCCACTCTACAGGCCAATCATCAAGTCTAAGAGGAAATAGCATCTCTATAGGCCAATCATCATGTCTAAGAGGAAATATCATCACCAGAGGCCAATCATCAAGTCTTAGAGGAAATAGCATCTTTATAGGCCACATAACGTATCTAAGAGAAATATCATCTCTAAATGCCCAATATCACTTCCGCAAGAAGCCTCATAACCATAGCTAAAAAGCCACAATTTGGGAACATCAATACAAGATACCAAGTTACAAAGTAACCTTATTCAAAGTTTTACTAACCTCGTCTATGTCTAACATCCGCAACTAAGTCCACAAGACATAACGAAAGCTTAGGCCTAAGTGGGCTGAATGATCCCATTTCTAATCCATAATTTCCATAATTAGGCACACTATGCCCCAAACTAGTATAAGGTATCTAGTTCATCTTCTAGATGTAAAGTAAGCCATATTCAAGCCTAAGATAGAAACTTCGACCAAAAATAAGAGTACTCAAGTCAACTCTCCAACTTATGATTTCAAGACTACCACACTAGCCCAATAAGGGTAAATATGCAAATCATGCTTCAAATGTTAAAACCATATTCCAAACATGGATAACTAATCCAAACTAAAGAGGGAAGGAAATAGGATACAAAAGGTTTATAAACATGCCATCTTACGGGTACAAAACCCATCTAATTCCCAAATATCAACAATCAAGGCCAAGTTATCCTATTCATAATCAAGCCTAACATCCATATTCACATGCAACGTATATCACACATCATCTATGAAGAAAAGTGAACAGAAGCCTACCTCAAGGCCAAACTGCAAAACCTTACTTCATGCACTACATGCTCGTCTTCACTTTACAATTCTTAAAATGTCATCACACCATCAAAACCATAATCTACTCATGAATACGAGTCTAATAATACCCATATTGAATTATTATGCTTTGAGTCTAAAAATGACACCAAAACCCAAGTGGGTCCCACATACAAAAAATGAGTTTTCGATACTAACCCAATATTCACACATGAATAAGGAATCAAAACCCTCAAAGAATGGGTGAAAACTAAGCATACTTTGGGCTAAAATCAGGCCCTAAGCTAAATTTGGGATTTGGGTCCAAACTAAGAAATTCAAGCATGAATTCAAGAAATGCTTACCTTAATCTTGAATACAATCGCGATACAAGATGATAATTAAGCTCCCAAGTCACCCCCCATGACCAATTTTGAGTTAATACACTCATTTTAGGGTTTCTAGGTCTAAATGGTAAAGGGGGAATGCCCCAAATACGTCTTGGGCCTTTATATATCCCCTATAGGTACTCAAATATCGCAATAGCGGTCCGTAGCAATCGCACTACTCACAATCGCACACTCTTGGCCATGATCACAGTTGCACTAGATTATAGGAAACTCAAAAATAAGTTTTTGACCCCCGAAACTCATTCGAAATCCAAAGAACATGATCCAATAGCGAATTTTGAGTGCAAACCACATTTCAAATCCATTGGAATCAACAAAATTTTCATTAGAGATCATTTAGGGAAAAAGTGGGGCCAACACCTATAGTTTCATCACTTTTCATAAAATTCGCTCAATAGCCCAAAATAAGTTTGGGAGCCTTGGGACCTGAACCAAGGCTATCCCTAGCCTAAAATTGACATTTCGAATGCGATAGAAAAGTTAGATTTTCAATCCAAAGTCATTTTGAAAAAATGTGGGTCCCACACCAATTCTTTTCAATTTTAAACTTTCTAACCAATAGGTCAAAATGAGATCGGGTGCATTAGGACCTAAACCAAAGGTATACCTAGACTAAAATCAATATTGTAGATCTGCTCTCACAGTCAAAATTTGCATCCGAGATTATTTAACTAAATTTTTCACCCGGTGGCTATTTGGAACCAACGAAGACTTTAAAATAGGGATTGGCTCTAAGAACCAAACGAACTGCTTGATAACTGAACCGTCGGTCCCAAAAAGTCATAAATGACTTGGGGAAGATATGCAGAAGCTCAAACAATGAAGATAATTATAAATTTGGAAAATGACCTAAAGGGTCATTTCAATATCCACTACTAAAAGGACTTTCATCCTGGAAAGTCAACGGACAGAAAAAATCTCAAAAGCTCAAAAGAATGAGGTACTGGGCCCACATGCTCCAAGCATGAATTCCTAGATAACCTTAAAGAAAAAACACTTGCAAGGGATTTCGCCACAGGTATTTTTTTTTCAAACAGCACTCTCATTCTACTTCCAAAATAGCCAACTCAACTTAACCATTAACTAGCCTCCAACTAAACTAAAAAGGTTGATGCATGCACATCTGAATCACATCATGCTGATACCATCTCTATATCCACATAAATCAACAAAGGTTTATCCAAGCCAAAAGTAAACCAAGACATGAGTCATAAAACCGACTCTAAATCCAAAAAATAACCTTCTTTTCCTTTTTGCACCTTCTATCTGCTCAAAGCTAGGAGAAAAAACACTTGAGTTTCGTCTACACAATCTTATCACAAAGAACACAAAGAACTGTAGATGATCCGTTAAAAGTCCATAAGGCAAATGATAACGCTTAAACTATACCTCAAATTAGTGTAAGGCGATCATCGTCAATATATTTACCCTACTTTAGAGTCGGGGTCGAATCCATAAGGAACAATGTGAGTGGCAATTAAGCTAATTTAAAGCTATAGCTACAAGTTCAATTCAAACAAATGGTACAAAAATATAAAATTAAGATGGGGGTTTTGAAAGTATTAAGTAATGTTTCACTTCAATATTAATGTTTGTAATCAATATAAATGGGAAACCAGAGCTATGTTCACCAAGGGTTTCGAGAATTGACAAATACTAGGTAATGCTAGGGATTCTCGGAATGATTAGAATAGCAGAATATCCCTGACGATTATACTATCTGACTTATCTCTCGACCTCACCAGACAATTTATTATCTAATTCTCTAAAACTTAGATAACTTATCTATTTCCAATAGGATGTTATCTCAGGTAGATTAATTCAGTTACGGCATTAATCATTAAATAGAAGGTTGGTAGCTTCCGAGTCCCTATTGATAATTCACATCCTCTAGACTATTTCTCCGTTAGAAGCAAATAAAACCTATGGCATAACCTAATGTTTGCAACCACTAGATTTTAGTTAAAACAACAGAATTTCAAGATATTCCACTACTCTTTGAAATCGTTAAATACCTAGTATCATATCAAACCCTAATCCATAGATCCTATAACCCCGGCTAATAGAATTAGCCGCTCATGATTTGATGAATGAAATCACAAGTTGAATTCATAATGATAAGGATAACTTACGATTAGATAAAAAACAACAAGTAGTTTATTCGATTGAATCAAAAGGTAGAAACCCAAAAATAGCTGATAAAAACAAAAAGAATAATTGATGTAAGAGAGCAATGTCCGTACCTCTCTTCCCTAGGTTAATTGTCTGATAGATGAATTATGAATCCCACCCTTAAAAACCCTAAAAGATGCTATTTATACTAAAGCCTAATTAAGGAAATAAAATAACAAAATCACAGCTGGGCTTGGATTTAGGTGACGGCATATTGGTGTTGATCGTCAGGCTTCTAACAACATCTCAGATATGTTATCAAAAGTCGTGCCTTCTTAACCTATTCTGCCTTACTCTGACGATGTCCTCTAACATCTTACCAGAGAAGTGATAGTGTGTAACAAATATCGTCAGACCTTCAGCTTATTTCACCATGTTCTGTCCCACTTGACGGCATCTTCTGACGGCTTACCATACTTGTGATGACATATTGAGAATGTTGTCACCTTCATCCAGCAACTCTTCTTCACTGTTCTTCCTAACGCCTTTTTCTGGTAGCTTACCACATCTCTGACGGCTTGCAAGAAATGCCATCAGACTCATATCATCTCACTTGTACCAGATTTTACTCAATTTGTTCATCTTTTCTATGTTTTCTCCCATCCTTGACTTTCCTACAAAATCTTAAGAAATAACATCAAAAACACCAACAATTACTTAAAAACTTACAATTATTTCAAGTTAAAAAGTCTTAAATGTGCTACAAAAATCTAGCACATCAACACCCTCAACTTAAAACAATTGCTTGTCCTCAAGCAACTACATAACATCATACTACAATGCTTAACCAAGAGGCACATAAGATACCTATTACAGTTGATTATCCAGTTTAGCTCAACACTCATGCTACTCTCCGTGTTCAATTACTTATAAATCCAATTGTGAATATCAATGAAGATTAACAATGTGACCTAGAGGAATCAAGATATGGCATCAATTCAGAAACAATAACCATGTATATATACAAGTTACACTACCCAAACAAGTAAACAGCTAGCAATGCAATCGATCTGCCCTTACAACAAAGAAGTCCCTCTCACTCATATATGAATTAAAGCATGTCAATGTGGGGATGGTTAAGAGACACTCACTCTCAGAAAGAAATTCCAATTAATGCATGTCAAATACCATATACTTGCCCTTATTTTCATTACCAAGGTGTCCAGACAGGTAAGTTAGGATCACTATAGGTCTTTTCTTTGACTTGTAATATAGGCTAAGGGCTGGTATGATATTCAATGGCATTTAGAGTGACTAAGCCTCCTTGGCACTACCTTAAATTTTGGGGTTCACTTATTAACCTTTTCTTCTTTTTCTCCATTTCTTGATCACACATTATTCAGGATGGATGTGGCTTTTCTTTTTCATTCTTTTTATTTTCTTATTCTTCTTCCACACCACTCAGCTTTTTATTCTTTTTCACTTATTCTTTTCCTTTTATTCTACCTTTCTTCATACCCATTTTACATCACGCACCCCTATGATAGCCATCCTCAACTTAGGTTTTTTACCTAAGTCAAGGTGCATAGTATCCAAGAAGGACCAGGGCTAAAACAGGTTTATTATGATCTAAATGGGAAGGTAATAGGTGTCATAGAAAGAAATGGTCAATTCAGGCTCAAAATAGGGATAAAAAGATATCATGCATTATAGGGAAGGTCATTTAGGCTAAAAGTGGACTAACATCAACAACGGCCTATGATCCTTTCCTAACCCCTATCTTTCAACCAAAGTAAGACTAACCGAGCAACTTCTTGATTTAAAACACAAAGGGAATTAAGTAGTATCTCACACACATATGGCACAAAGGTGCATCACAAGCTACTACCTATCCGGTTCATGCGATTATTTAGCAGTGGATATCATGTCACTAGTACTAATGCCATAACAAGATGCACAGTGGTCACACATAAATGTATATCACACAGTTATAAAACAGACCAACAGAGAGGTGTTTATCAGTCTCAAAAATCAACAAAAATATGTCAACTATCCTAGATACTTATTTTTCTCCCAATTAACCATAACACATCACAAAAAAAATACAATATGCCTAAATATGTCGGCTCTACTAGGAACAAGACTCTAAGGAAAAGAGGCACGGCAACAAAAACCCACGGAGGACATCAACACCCATAAGTAGCCCCACCCTCAACTTAAAATCATGCAATGTCTCCAATGCATCAAACCAAAATAAGAGAGTTAGAAACATACCTGTGGCACCATAGATGCAAAGATCTGATGTCAATCACATAAGACGAATACAAACAACAAGATACCTTAGGTTGCCTCCCAAGAAGCACCTAGTTTAACGTCGTTGCACGACCCAACTCAGTCTTTTCTTACACCTTGAGGATATGAATTTCACCCCTAACTTAGAGTCGATCTTCTTGCCTCACTCATAAAGAGGTGGTACAAAGATTAAAAAGCCGAGTAATGAATGATGCATGGTAAACAACTCGACCTTAAAGTGAGGTGTGTTTTTATGTTGTTTATCAAGTGTAAAATAAAGAATATAGGATTCTTGTTCCTCATCTTCACAGTCTTTCACTAGTTTAGATAATTCCACAGACAAGATATCATCTAAACATAATGTGGAAAAATGCTTCGATTATGGCCCAATAAATCCTACGTCAAAATTTACACTATCCTCTACACACTCACTTTTATTCATCTTCTCAACATTTTCACTTTGAATCGGGCTAGATTCTTCATAAGAGATTGGCTTTGTTTCTTTTTTTCCTCTAGCACCATTTCCTCAATCTTGGCATCATCCCTTATGGTTGGTTTGGTTGGTTGGGAAATCTCTAAGGTCTGCTCAACATCAAGCACAACATCCATATAGGGTTCTTGATCCTCATCTTCACACTCATCCATTATGTTAAATGATTCCACAGACAAGATATCATCTAACTACAATGTAGAAAAGTAATTTGGATAATTGACCTCGATATCCATCTCTTCTATCCTTTCTCTTTCCTCGTTAAATGCCCTAATTTCTTGATGTATGTCACCTATGGTATGATTCGTTGTGTCTGTATGATCCAACATTAGTTGAAGCATAGCTTTAATGTCACTCTTTCCAGTGCTTCATTCTTTCTTTTCTTGACCATAAGACCTGTCATACTCATAAGAAGAACTAGAAGGTGAAAGGGAATTTGAGCAATCACTCCAATGTCCATCTTGACCACCACATACAGAACAATTATACTCCCGGTAGGATGGAGATGGTACACACATCTCTCTCCGGGGATCATATCTACAGTCATGCCAAAAGTGGGGTCCATCATAATATGGACATTGATCATCCAGATAAGATTTCTAACCATCAAACTCACATTCATTCCATGATGCCATAGTACAAAAATAAGCAAAAATAAAGAAAATCTACCTAACACACGAAACAAAGGAAATCACAAACAAATATTTACAAGTTTGAATTCAAGCAAATAAGGTAAAATTACAAACCAACTCAATACGCCAAATTATTCCCCGGCAACGGCGCTATTTTTCATAAAGCTCAACTTACACCTCAAATTAGTGTAAGGCAGTCTTCGTCAATATATTTATCCAACTTTGGAGTCGAGGTCGAATCCACAGGGAACAATGTGAGTGGTGATTAAGCTAATTTAAAGCTATAGCTACAAGTTCAATTCAAACAAATGGTACAAAAATATAAAATTAAGATGGGGGTTTTGAAAGTATCAAGTAATGTTGTCACTTCAATATTAATGTTTGTAATCAATATAAATGGGAAACCAGAGCTATGTTCACCAAGGGTTTCGGGAATTGACAGATACTAGGTAATGCTAGAGATTCTCGAAATGATTAGAACAGCAGTATATCTCTGACGATTATACTATCTGACTTATCTCTCGACCTCACCAGACAATTTATTATCTAATTCTCTCAAACTTAGATAACTTATCTATTTCCAATAGGATGTTATCTCAGGTAGATTAATCCAGTTACAGCATTAATCATTAAACAGAAGGTTGGTAGCTTTCGAGTCCCTATTGATAATTCACGTCCTCTAGTCTATTTCTCCGTTAGAAGCAAATAAAACCTAAGGCTTAAACTAATGTTTGCAACCACTAGATTTCAGTTAAAACAACAGAATTTCAAGATGTTCCACTTCTCTTTGAATCCGTCAAACACCTAGTATCATATCAAACCCTAATCCATGGATCCCATAACCCCGACTAATGGAATTAGCCGTTCATGATTTGATGAACGAAATCACAAGTTGAATTCATAATGATAAGGATAACTTATGATTAGATGAAAAACAACAAGTAGTTTCTTCGATTGAATCACAACGTAGAAACCCAAAAATAGCTGATAAAAACAAAAGAATAATTGATGTAAGAGAGCAATATTACGTGTCTCTCTTCCCTAGGTTAATTGTCTGATAGAGGAATTATGAATCCCCCCTTTAAAACCCCTAAAAGATGCTATTTATACTAAAGCCTAATTAAGGAAATAAAATAACAAAATCACAGCTGGCCTCAGATTTAGGCGATGGCATATTGGTATTGATCATCAAGCTTCTGATGGCGTCTCAGATATGTCGTCAGAAGTCGTTCCTTCTTAACCTGTTTTGCCTCACTCTGATGATGTCCTCCGATGGCTTACCAAATGAGTAATGGCATGTAGCAAATATCGTCAAACCTTTAGCTTATTTCACCATATTCTGTCCCACTTGACGGAATCTTCTGACGGCTTACCACACTTGTGATGATATATTGAGAATGTCATCACCTTCATCCAGTAACTCTTCTTCACTGTTCTTCCTGACGCCTTTTTTTGGTAGCTTACCACATCTCTGAAGGCTTGCAAGAAATGCCGTCAGACTCATATCAGCTCACTTGTACCAGATTTTACTTATTTTGTTCATCTTTCCTATGTTTTCCTCCCATCCTTGACTTTCCTACAAAATCTTAAGAAATAACATCAAAAATACCAATAATTACTTAAGAACTTACAATTATTTCAAGTTAAAAAGTCTTAAATGTGCTACAAAAATTTAGCACATCAGTAAACATGAGAATAAGCTCATAAGGCATTATTAAAGCATACAAATGGAGATAATCACAGAATGTAATCTATATGTCAATGCCGTAACCAATCCTAATGAAAATCAAAATGAAATCTCAAAATCCAAGGTATAACTACTCATCACTGAATATTGAACTACAAGATGTCTTATCCACCTAGAATAAAGACATACTGAATCCAACTTGAGAATATTACTCCCGCTGAGTAAATCATCCAAAATTCCCAAAGAAAACTAAAACTCAAGGTCAAAACTAAAATAACCAATACGAGTCTCATGGGATATCATCTGAACACTTATCAACTATAATCCAGTCGAAGTCTAGAAGACCAAATAGGCAACCATAGAGTAGGTTCAACCAGCCTATAAATAAAATCCAAACTAAAATAAGTCCAAAATGAAGGTTAGATGACAGCTCTATAAAACCAACCTGAAATCCCAATACCAAGCTGAACCGCGCAATCTCAAATATCTAAATCAAAACTAAAAATGGGTAGGCATTAATGCTCCAAATCTATTATACTTCCAAATCGTCATTCCAAGGAGTCAAAATCTAAAACTGGGCCAATAAGGCTATATCAATGTCAACTATCTCAAATAGACTCCAGTATCCAGATCTAACATATCTAAGATAAATCATACCAAGCCACAGTTAAGACATATCTAGAGGGCAAAATTACCATAGGTATAACCACTGACTGATAACACAAGCAACCAACTCTATATCAACAGGAGGAAATAAAACATAGCCGCAAAATAAGTATCATGCCAAAGGAAAAATCACTATCCAAAAATGCATATAAACCACTCCATATCCGCTGGAGGGCATGAACTATCCCAACATACTCAAAATTTCTCAAGGCCGAAAACCACACCAGTGAAGGAAAAAACTTTAGCAACTTAGAGAAATGCAACTTAAGCTGGGAACTAACCAATGCAATACTCCATCTAGGCAAAGAAATAGCCATAGGATCATATCATCGAGGAGAATCACTCCACCAAGCCTCATTAGGCCGAACAAACACTGAAATAGGTATTTCCTGAATCCACCCAAGAACAACATCATCAAAGAAGAAATACCAATCTCAAAACCAAGGATAAAGTCGTAACCAGCACCAGAGAACCAATAACTCAAGCTAAAGAGTTTTAAATTTTCCAACTTAAGAAGCGATCACAGGAAAGGCCACTTGCTTCTAACTTTCTAACTCTACTAGGCAAAACCATATCACAACAACAAAAGAGTATCCAATCTCCACACTAACAACAGGGAATCCATCACGAGTGAATGAACCCAACATACCTATAAGATGAATCCACAACATCTCAACATTAATATCAAAATTGATATCAGACAAAATAATAGTCACAAATGAAGAATGAAGATCAAACTGGTCCATCTATCAAATGGGTTATACAAGAAGGGTTAGCCAAAACAAAATCCATCATAACCCAGGAGCCAAGTCTAAAGATCTCAAACTTAAAAATAGGCAACATAACTAAATTACCGGCTCAAAATTGACAAAAACCATGGAAGGTCACTCACCTTCGATACCATAATAGATCTTTGAAATTAATCTAATATAGCTAACCAAGAGGGAACATAGTTAAACTCGCCGCGCTAGAAGAAAGAAATCAATCAATCAGGCTATATCTACTCAAGCCACCAAATAATATTACAAGAATAATAAAACTCTAACTAGATAACACTAGTCTATATAGCTACCCAGTGAGGGTTAATCACATCAACTAATATCAATAACCTCACGCGGTGATATCAATAACCTCATGCAATGGTATTAATAACCTCACACAGTGGTAGTAATAGAAATAATAATATCAATATCAACATATGGTATAGGTGGTACCAAAATAAACATCAACATCATGTACCACGCAAAGGCCACAAGAGGTCTAATGTGTAAAGATAAATGGGACTCAAACCCTAAACCACTCCCATACGAGAAAAACATCAATATATATCTACTCCATCCACTACTAAAAGAAATAAACCATGGAGTAGTAACATAATCATGAATTCAATAATAAGTCGAATAATGACCGATATAAATTCATCAAGGCATACAATCATCAATGGGTATGAAAACCCTAATACACATAATTAGAGATTAATTCGAGAAATAAAAGCATACCAATTATGGTAACATCTATAGTCACATGCCTGATAGGCATAGGGAAAATAAATCTGAATGGGTCTAAATCAGACCAACTGACTGAATTATCAACGGAGGCGCCAAGCGCACCATCTCTAACTAAATATGTCACAATATCACAAGCTAATCTAACTAAGCTAAATGAGTATACTCTCATGCCAGGGACACACCCTAGACTAATAGTCAGTCTCTCTACGACCGTAGCAGTTCCTGAAGCATCAATAAAAAGAGAACACAAACTTAGCCTAAATGGCTGGCCAACTAACGTTGAGAGAAATTCGCAAAATTATTTCTAAACTTCCAAAATCATAGGTTGTCTTAGGAACTCTAGAATGGCAGGGAATACATGCTAACTCTAGCTGATCACCAATCTCATACCAAGGGCATTCTCAGAGCCAGTGTCTAATCACAACACAACCAAACCAAGTTCCTAAAATACATTGAGATACTACCTCTCACAATACAGAATGGTATCCATGTCCTAAATAATCATACCATACTCCAAAAGTCTTACGGGAACACTTTCCAATTTTTTTTTGCTATCACTGAGGATCTTTGATATCCATCTATAACCCTCTAGTTTGATGTTGCACTGAAATTCTAGAAACATATGTTGGAGTCTGATACGCCCAAATTACACCTCTCTTATAAGAGAGTAAGCGGTCGTTGTCAAATATATAACCCAACTAGGTTAGGGTCAAATTTCATAGAGAATATGGCGTTAATTAAGTTATATGCAGACTAGTTGACTTTTAATCATTCGTTTCCATAAAATAAATAGAGGGGATTTGGTTCAGTTCACAAATTAATGGCTTGGTTTAACAAGATGAAATAGTAGTATTAACATTCAGAGAAATAGCAAGCTAGGGTTATGTTCACCTTGTAGTTTTCAATACTTTCTAACTATGGGCTTTACGAATACATACATGCATAGTGCATACAGAGAAATATATTGTATTTACTAACATAATCCTAGTGTTTCTCAACCATCAAGGACTAATTCAGTTTAGTTCTCTTAAATCAAAAGCGTTTACCAAAAATAATATGAAATCTCCAAGTAGTTAATCTTGCTAAGGCATTAACATATGAAATAGGGGTTGGTAATCCTATTTTCTTGTCACTACTCTCTTTTTAAAACATCAACCTTTCTTTTGAACAAGTTGCATTTTAAGGCATATCCTCTATATTTACAACCGCGAGAATTCAAGATAAGCGAAGAGAGTATGATGTAAACAAATCAATGCATAGTAAATTCAAAACCCAAAGTAATATGTTGTATGCTACAAGGCTTTCATAACCCTAACTAATAAACTTAGCTACTCATGAATAAAACAGAAATCACAATAGAAATATTCATCATACCAAAAACTAGAAGACGATCTTGGTGTGTGAATTGTGAGAATAAGATAAAAATGTTTTTCTCTCCCTCTCCCCAAGCTAAGTGTCATACCCCGATTTGCTGAACCAGAATGCTACACGGTGCTCATGACCCCGAGGGACCATAAGCTAAACCATGACTGATATCTGTACCTGTATACTACAAATCATGATATAATAATATGGAATACATAGAACTATAAGGCCTTAAGGTTCAACTAAATACAATTATGTGGGAGAAAATACCCAAAACAACTAAATCTGAACATAAATCTGAAAGCAAATCTGAAAGCCTCTAAATTGTCTGAATAAGGAGTTGAAGGAATATGTCTCCAACTAACTTCGTAAAACTGAACTGAAGAATAAATAAATGAATCAAATCATATTGTCCCTTAATCAATGGGGACTCACTATGTCTCTGCAACTGGAATGCTACCGCTACTGCTGGGCTAGAGCTCGTGTCTCGAAACCTATGGTGTAACATAAAAAGAAAGCACCATAGCACAAATGCGTCAGTATAACTGGAGTACTGAGTATACCAGGAAGGTAGGCTGAACATAAAGGGTTTCATGCATGAACAACACTGACTGACTAATATGAACGTGGGAGTGCAAACACATATATATAGAAATTGGGACCATGAATACGTGATAGCATGACTTGTACATGGTTTACTAATAACTGTCATGACTGATACTGAAACTAATAACATGGGCGACTGTATATGATAATCCTGTATATACTGAAATTTGAAAAACTATCTGAGTTCTTTTACTGAGACTATTACTGAAACTGATAACATAGATGATTGTATCTGACAGTCCTGTATATACTGAAATTTGAAGAACGCCCTAAATTCTTTTACTAAAACTATTACTGAAACTATGGAAAGTAGTGTTTAACCAATATGCCCCATGTATGCCATTATGGCTAAGCTAGGGTCCAATCTCTGCCCTGACTGGAAGGGTGTCAATACCGCGCCACTGGTAAGGACAGCTGTGAGTGACCCTTATCTGGAGAGTACTCAATGAGAATGGTGGGAACCCTAAACTGATGGGTTAAGCCACTTCATTAACCCTAAGCTGATGGGATAAAATGTCTCAACCTACGCTGGCTACGTAGTTCTATAACACAAGGATTGCTACTAAGAATCATACCCTGAATTGGTGGGCGAGTTCCCATCCTTGGGTTCACTTGGTGCTAACCTCTACTCCCATCTGGAGGGACTGGACATGAATAACTAACTGTGCATGACTTAATCTTACTGAATTCCATTGACTGGCGAAATGTTACTGATATCTGACAATTGACTAAGATCATGAGGTTTTCCTGAGTCACACGACTGACTGAAGTCTATGGAATCATAGCTTGAGTTCGGATATTGTGAAACATGACATGGATCTAAGCACACAGTTATAGTTTTCGGGTACAAGTACCCCCAGGACTCGATGGAAAGAAACTGACACACATGACTGACTTGATCATAAGAGTAAAGTCCATAATATATAATATCATAAGTAGGGATCTCATACTATGCATGGTTATCAACAATGTATTGCATGGAAAGGATTTCATGTGATATGAAATCCTTTCCATGCAATACATTGTTG